>NW_027175676.1:0-58544 GCF_028021215.1 Eschrichtius robustus
TCCTACAGCGTATCAGTATAGGTCACTAGGAATCCTATATGACCCTGTATAATGGGTGTATAAGACCGTTCTTATAACAAGAATCTGTTAGAATTTTTGTTTCTGTTAGATTAATATGCTATACATTGTTGTTTTCCAGTTTACTTACAGCCAGAAGAATTTAACTTATTTGAGTAACTTCACACTAATATTTCTGCATTTATTAAGTTTTCAAACCAAAGCAGTCCTTTTTGTGTGTGAGAATTTACAACCTGCTGGTCTTATAATGTCAAAAACTGAACCAAAGTGAACCCCATTAGGCTACTCTCAGACCTTTTTGTAATTAAACTAAATTAAATGGAATTAAATTAAATTCCATTTATTTATTTATTTATTTTTGGGCCGGGCCTTCCCCGGCCAGGGTTTGAACCGAGGCCCCCTGTAGTGGAAGTGCAGAGTCCTAACCACTGGACTGCCAGGAAATTCCTTCTCAGACCTCTTTCAATAGTTTCATTTTGGTACCAGACTTTTTCATGAACTCAGAGAAATCAATTTTGCATTTGCACTGTCAGTTTTTTCACCTCAATGATGTTTTAACTCTGAATAAAATAATTTTATTTTATTTATTGAAGAGGTATTTTTCCCTGGGCTATTCTTCATATATTGCGTGTGTGCACGTGTGTGTCTGCCTTGATTGAGTCCTCAGTTGCATCAGTGAACCCTCAGATTCTCACTGACTTTCTCTTTGCAAGAAGAACATGTTAGTGGACATAATTATGTCCATCTGTGTCATCTCTGCAATGTCCTCTGTCCCGGCCAGCTTTGTCGTGTTCCTGGTCCAGGGGTGTGTCAGCAAATGGAAGCACCTGTAGTTCATCAGCGGAGTGAAGCCCATCATTCTACTGACTCTCCAGTTCTGTCTAGGACATGGTAAGAACGCTGGTCTGCTGCTGCTTTATAAACCTCCATCAGGGCTCTGGATTGGATGGATGAAAGAGCCCCTGGCCATCACCAGGAAATGTTCTAGCTAGTTCAAAGATGAATGAAAGAGGAAAAGGCAGACCCAGTTGTACACTTTCATGTGACCAAACATGGCCTTAAGCACACGGCTGATCTCATGCCAGAGGAAATCCGTCCACACAGACTGCAATTCATACCACCACCACCTCATTCCCTAAGTGACAACTTTTCAAAAAACTGAGGTGGAAGACTCGTAGTCAAAACTCAAAACCAATGCTTCTAACATGTCTGATAGATTTTAGCCTTCAGAGTCAGGGTGTTCTTTGCCTTACTAGGAACTCATCTGTCCTTCAGATTCCTGAGGACCAGGTAAGTGAGAGGTGACCGTGCTTCCTGTTTTTCAGTTTTCCCATAGATAGCTAATTCATAATTTATTGTTTTTGCAGTATGTTAGAAACATAAAATAACATAGCTGTAAGTAAGTACAAGCTACCAGGAGAGCTTAGAAGTGCCAAATCTAGTTTAAGAAGGCTGAGGCACTCAACTAAAATAAAAACTAAAGTTGTAAGAAAATCCTAGTATGTCTGTGATGGTACTGAAGAAATTCTTATAAGGTTACTAGCAGGCTATTTACTTGAGGTGACAATATTTACAATAAAGATAGTACATTATTACTGTCTCATTACCTTATGGCAACACAACAATAGCTCCAGAGATGAGGATAAAAATATAAAACACAATAAAAAGAATCAGATTGTATATGTAGGATTTTATTAGGGCAGACATTTCCATAATTATAAATCTCATCAAAACAAATAGATGACCTAACACAACATTGTAAATCAACTATACTTCAATTAAAAAAAAAACCAAATAGATGACCGAGTATCTTTATTAAACAGTGATCCAAAATGAAGTAAAAATTAGTAAAATTAACTGTAAATGAAGACACTGCAAGCACCTAAACCAATGAGTTATCAATGTGCTTTAATACCAGGACCTAATAACATTATTTTCCAAGTAATTAATTATTAATGTAAAAACCATAATTAACATAAATGACACAGATGATACTGTACTTTTCTGTAGTAAAGAAATGTTTAATGGATTTTTTATGGATCCCAACTGGTATTATAAAGAAAACCTTACTGAACAAAAACTTTTATAATCTCAGAAAAACAGACATGATGAAAAGGTTGATAATTTATGCATATAATTTAACGATACTATCACAGGTATGGAAATGTAACAATCATTTGTATGTAAGAAAATGGTATAAAAGCAGAGGGTTGTCAAAATAGAGAACAAGAGATATTCTGAAACAAATGAAAAATCAAGATACTGTAGTAATGGCAACTATTTTTAATGTGCGACAGATACTGAAATACCAAGGGGAAAATGAACAGACTGTTTCCTGAAGTGGTGGTGACAGTGGATAGAGAGTAGCTTTTGAAAAATGCAAGGGATATAGCAAATTAGCTTACCACCTCCTTCAAATAAAAGTGAGAATCTCTTGGAAGAATTTAAGCACCATTAACAGACACGTGTTATGGCAGTTCATGCAATGCTTTGTATGTCCGTGGAAAACTATTCCAGTGGTGGATATGATGTAGGAATCAGAAGCATATTTTGCTGAGACACTAGGTAATTGACACTTTCCCGAACTGAAAAAAAAAATTCATAAGAAGGTATATAAAGTTGTTGACTAAATGAAATTTGTTCTAAGAATAACTCGTACCTAGTGAAATAGCTTACCAGCTGCCACAACTCTGGGATCCTCATGAGACTGGTGTCTCCCAGCTGCTCGGCTATCCGCACTCGCGTTCCACCAAAGAACATGAACTGCAGAAATAAATAAACCAGAAATAGATTGTAAAGACTGTGGCATTACTCAAATAAGAAAGACAGAAATATTAATCAGAAACTGAAAGTCCTATTCTTTAAATCAAAATAGTGATTATCAAAAAGGTAGCACTAAGTATGTTAGTGATAAGATTTCAGAGGAGTCAAAGATTTGGGAAAGAAATTTATAAATTAATTAGTCAAACTGGTTTTATAGAAGAAGAAACAGAAGGATTTTACTTTATTTTGAAAAAGCAAGATTATAAAAAAATTATGCTCACCACTGAATATTTGGCTGATGCAAAGAAGAAAATTAAAGTAGCTGAAACTTAACCACCCAGAGAAAACCTGTATTAATATTTATTGTATTTCTTTTGAAAGATGAGAAATATAAAATTAGCGTCTTACTGTATATTATACTTTGTAATTGATTTAAAAAAGTCAACAATGAGAAGTTTCTATGACAATGCTATTAATTTTTAACACGTGAATTCTGTCCCATAGATATAACAACTTTTTATACCAGCCCCTTATTGTTGATTATTTATATCATTCAAAATAGTGTGGTATTCTACAAAATACTGAAATAAATGTTCTTTTACTTAAATTATTTAAAAATTTAAAAATAATTACAATGTAATACATGTTGGTTGTATAGATTTTGGAAAATGCAAATAAACAAAAAGAGAAAGCAGGAATAGTTTCTAATCCTACCACCCAGAATTCATCACTTTGCTATTTTGGTGTATCTTTTCCATATTTATGTATATATGTATGTATTTTCATATTTTTATGTATTTATAGGCACACAGCGTATATGTTTATGCTTATATTAGACACATGATATATATGATGTATATGTGTGTCTGTTTGTGTATTACAAGTATATTATATACATAGGGTCATACTACATTGTTTCTAAAGTTTCCTTATCATAAACAATGCTGACAAAAACTTCCTTAGAGCAGCACCTATCATGTATATTTATAAAAATAACAATGTCAAAGACAAATCACTACTTACATTTATTGGGTGCTTCCTATGTTCGAGGCCTGGCTCTAAGCGTTTTGCATGTATTAACTCATTTAGTCTTCACAAGAATCCTAGGTGGTAGGTTATGATTATGATTATTTTATCAATGAGCAATGTAAGGCACAGAAAGGTTAAGTAACTCACTCCAAGTCACAAAGTTAGTAAGCGGTGGAGCTGGGATTCAAACCCAACCAGTCTGGATCTCATTATTTCCTCAATGTAAACTCCTAAAATTAAAATTAAGAGAACCAAAGGGAATATCTTATATAGGTACAGTATACATACTATAAGTTGTCCAGAAATGATGCACTGATTTATACTCAGCATATTACTATTTATTCCCTTTTCTCCACTGAGAATTAATTTAAGATTAAAAAGTGTGCACACTCATTTTCAGTTTTTTCTTATAAAAGTTATATATGTTCATTATAAAAATTAAAATACCACTTAAAAAATATTTTCATCATTCAAGTGACCACTATATATTTTATATTCTTTCAAATTTCCTTCCTGTGTAACTGAACACACCTATACAACTATGCATATTTCCTAGAATATTGGCAAAAATAATTCTAAAATTAAGGCTTTTCATTTATATTGCTGAATTTTGTGGTGGGGAATTATTAAGCCAGTATATGCTACACAGTAGGGGTACTTATTTTTTCCCAGCTTCTCTGGTACTATATCTATATAAGTATGTCTTTATTTGGTGAAAATGGCATCTCCTTATAGTCTTAATCTACGTCTTCCTAAATATATATTTAGTAGTCATCTGTACATCTACCTTTGCATATGTTTTTACATTTCTTTTTGCTTTTGAATTTCATTTCTGGTGTCTTGGGGCATGCAGAAAGATTGAGCCTTTTTATAAAAAATTCATCACTTGATTTTTTTGCCTTCATTGTTTTCATTTGTGTTTTGGTTTAGAAGTATAGTTCTCATCCATATTATTTTAAAAAAGCATCTAGGGGGACCTCCCTGGTGGTCCAGTGATAAAGAATCCACCTTCCAATGCAGGGGACACGGGTTCAATCCCTAGTCAGGGAATTAAGATCCCACATGCCGTGGGGCAACTAAGCCCGCGCATCACAGCTACTGAGCTCGCATGCCTCAATGAGAGAGCCCGCGTGCCACAAACTACAGAGCCCACGTGCCCTGGAGCCCTCACACCACAACTAGAGAGAAGCCCGCGCGCTGCAACGAAGAGCCTGCGTGCCGCAACTAAGACCTGATACAGCCGAAAAAAAAATCTATATTTTATTTTAGTAATTTTATGACTTCTTTTCTTCTACGTTGAAATCTATAATCCATTTGAATTTTATTTTAGCATGTGGTATGAGATAGACAGCTAATAATTTTCATAATTTTTCTCCTCTTCATATATTTTCCAGCTTGAAAATATTTTTTTCGGTATATTCGGATTCTTTTCTTAGGATATATTACTAGAAGTTAAATTTCTGGGTAAAGATCAGACGCTCAGTTTTGAATATGTTAGGTTTGAGATGTCCACTGGACATTCAAGTAAGGAAGTTGAGGAGGCAGACGGAAGTAATGAATTAGCTATTCTTGGTCATTTATCCTTCCAGATGAACTATACTTGCATTTTCTAGAGTTTGCCACAAAAAACTCTGTGAAGGGCTTCCCTGGTGGCGCAGTGGTTGAGAATCTGCCTGCCAATGCAGGGGACATGGGTTCAAGCCCTGGTCTGGGAAGATCCCACATGCCGCGAAGCAACTAGGCCCGTGAGCCACAGCTACTGAGCCTGCGCGTCTGGAGCCTGTGCTCCGCAACAAGAGAGGCCACGACAGTGAGAGGCCCGCGCACCGCGATGAAGAGTGGCCCCTGCTTGCCACAACTAGAGAAAGCCCTCGCACAGAAACGAAGACCCAACACAGCCAAAAAAACCAAAACCAAACAAAAAAAAGACCTAAAGAAGAAATACATGGCAAATATCTTTCTGACAAAAAAAAAAAAAATGTGAAATTCTGATTGCAGTAACTTTCAAATTTAACGTTAAAAGCCTCAAATAGGTGTTTATTAAATAAAGATATGTACTATCTATCTGTCTGCCGTATGTTACTCTCAGTGGAGTGTTAGGAAGTCATTAATCATGCATATGCATTATTTCTAGCATATATATGAATATGAATATATATGTATACACATATATACATTCACCTACATATATATGAATGACACAGGAATAGAAAGACCAAAATGTTAACAGTATTATCTCTAAGTAGTGGAAAATGTTTTTTTTCCACCTTTGGTCGTGGCCATGATATTTAGTCTCTGTAAAAATATGTATTACTTTTTCATTCAGAGACAAACACTCTATCCCAAGTAATGTTATTTTTAAAAATCAATAAAAATATATTTAGAGGAAAAACAAGATGAACAGATTTTTCTTAGGCTCCTTGCAGTTTTTTAATTTTATCATTTTGATGTATCATGGAAGACAGCAGTTCAACATTTGGAAAAGCCTTCATAAGTGGTTAACATTCTAAATAAATAGTATGTAAAACAGGTATTTTCAACCCTTAAAATGACAAAAAACCCTAAATATTTGGCAATAAAAATTAAATATATGGCATAATCAAAAACAGTGACAAAATATTGGAGGAACTTAGTAGGTCACCAGTACACTTTAAATTTCATAGAAGAAATGGACAACTATACCTCTGTTGAGTGCTCCATATTCTGTATGGAAAACGCCAACTAGTTTTGAGTAGCCTAGGTCGACATGGGCATTAATTGCTCTTCTAAATGCGTCACCCCACAGAGCTGGCCCACCAGGTTTCATCTGAAAAGTTACCAGCTCGTAGACTCCTGGAATAGAGAGAAAATAATTACTTTATAAAAGATATTCAAGAAATTTCTCATCAGGTTAGTGTGGTTCCAGTGGAAGGCTAATCTACATATACAGATTTGGAGGATCAAACATAAAAATGTTTATGTATACATATTTATGATTTCTTTGCATTTCTTGCATTTTTCCTAGCTTTTATGTTTAGAAAGTCTTTCTCCATGTTTAAGGGTGAGTTATTAAGCTTATCATAGAGAACAAAGAACAAGGAAGCTATATTAAGCTCTTATCAACGATTTTTAATCTATAAAATTAGTTATTTAAACAAATATTGAGAATTTATGATAGGATTAGGATTTTTGAGCTGCCTGAGTCTAATTCTAGGTAAGAAATGAATAAGAAAAGTATTTTCTGATCTCATATATTTCCTTCTTTCCAATTCTGAGAGGAAACACTTTTTTGTTTGTATAATTTCCCCCTACAGGTTTCCATTTCTAACAGGAACAGCCAGCAAACAAAGGACCCAAAGTGATATGTGAGATTTTGAGGGGAAAAAAAATGAAGAAGGTGGTTTTATTATTCCTAAATATCCAGGTAAACACTTGAAAATCAGTTTATCTTCTGGTCAGAAGTATGGAGCAGGTAGAAAAAAAGAAACTAGGGAACAAGTAGATTTGAGAAGTAAAAGGAAAAAAAGTACAAAGCAACTAAAGAATTATAAACAACAGAGGCAGATAACCAAGATGTGACACTGTTCTAGGAGCCACTAAGTTCACGTAGACAGTGCTGAAGGCTGAGGGGAGGTCCTGGTGGATAGGATCCAAATAAGACATTTCAAATCTCTTGTCATCTAAGATACACTACGAAGTTGAGATTATGGGGGAAAGAAAAATTAGTTTATGCTTTTAAAAAGTCTGCCTTTTGTTTAAAATTAGGTTGAGGTAAATATTTCCCTTAAGTCAGTAAGAAAGTGAAATCAGCAAGAAGATAAATTTTAATAATTACTTTCAAACTGAGAAATAAGAGGAAAACAAAAAAGTTAAACTACAGTAATTCAGCTTACCAGTTTAAATTAATCCATTCCCCCCAGTTTTACAAGCAAAGATATACTTACTGTTTTTAGATTAACTGTAATTTGTGTAAAAAATAATACTAAATTATGAGAAAATATCGTACATTATCCTTTACCTACCTATACATGTGTTCTATGTTCCAGATCCCCAACTTCTCAAGATTTCTTCCCATGTATTTCATATTCATATCTAAACTTTAACAGTTTTTCCAAATTGGAAAAAATTTCATTATTTAAGGCTCATTGTTTTAATGGTAAGCAAAGAGCTCAAATTCATTTTTACCTCTATAATCACAATATATTCCGATATAAAACGAAGGATTATTTTTTCCTATGGAACTTTAGTTTTTATAGCTTTAAAATCTTAAGTATGTTCTTCATTAAAATTCAATGTAATTTAGAGAGATGAACTTACCTTCTTTGGGTGGTTTTTCTAATTTGCACCATGGCACCAGATAAGTAATTTCACTCTCTTGTTTATCAGTAAGACCCAAAATTGGAACGAGTAATTGTTCTCGCCATTCCTTATCATTGGCCAAGGCTTTCCGAACTTCAGTTTGCTGAGCAAAATTGTCTATGGGAATAACAGGAGTAAGAAAAATAAAATTGTTTGATTTAAAATCACCTGTACACCTTTAACATATATAATATTGTACATCAACTATACATCAATAAAAAAATAAAATCACCTGTACTTTTTCTGGGTTTCATTCAATTTAGCAAATGTTTATTGAGGCCACATAAGGACAATGTGTTATATCACTAGAGATACCAACATATGTAGTTAGTTGCTCATGGTCTAAAAGGGGAGTGGCAACGTAAACAACCAATGATGTCATATAATAATGGGCTTTATAGGTGCTACCATTTAGTAGGTAGTTGTGAGACTTAGGTAAGTTATTGGATCATTCTGTGCCTGTCTCTTATTCTGTGAAATAGGGATAATGATATAGTAGCTACCTCCAGGGCTGTTGTTGAGGATTAAAAGAATTGGTATATGAAGGGAGCTTAGAACAATGTTTGGCACCAAGTGAGTACTCCGTATATATTATTTATTCATATTATTTGAGGCATTTAAGTTATAGTGTTAGTTTAGAGAAAGACTGTTTCTTCGGTAGTGCTGGTGGTGGGTAGTCAGGTCAAGGTACAACTGAATTAAATTTAACAAATGAAATTAAGATTTGCTTTTTCAGCCTCTTTGAACAAACAGCTTCCAAAGAAACAGTGCTAATTCTCTTACTTATTGACACCCATTCTTTTTACCCAGTACTGTTTCTCTTCTGTTACCCAAACAGGTATATACATTTAATAACGTATAGGCCTAGCACTATATTTATTATTAGGGCCTAAGGTTAATGGTAAAAGAGTTTTCTATGGTTTATGCTAGAGATAAGGAATAACATCTATCTTAGAGCTTAAGTAAGTTATATCATGATCTTACTAGTAATTTTCTTAATGGGACATAATTCTCCTTGTTGCACATTAAAGCATAAATTGTGTTTTAATGGGGTTTGTCCTATTACAACAGGGAAATCCTCTAAACTATGGCCATGTTAAATATAGAATGAGCACTTTTCACAATAAAGTATGTGATGAATATTAACTTTGGACACTATTAATGACTCTTAACTTGATGACCAGACACTAAATGAAATTACTAAAAGTTCTCTGGATATCGTCAAGTCCTATGTGGACTTCAGAAAGATTGGACACTGGAGTAACAATCTGGGGATTCCTGTAACCTGTTCTTCGTTGTCTACTAAACCAGCAGTAAGTCAACTTCAATATGGGGAGAATTCTAATTCCTTTGCCTTCACTTCCCTAGAGCAGTGTAATGATAGTGAATTCCCTGAAACCTTGGGGTACAAAAACAAAAGTGGTTCCCTAAATTTAACAAATTATTCAGTCTGAGTTGGGTGAGGCCTGGAAGTTAACTATTATCCCCATGAACCTCAACTAAACTAAATTAGAAATACTGAATTGTTTCTACTAAAATCCTGATGTCCAGTTGCAGATTCAACAATAAGAAAAAATAACTCTCCCTTTTATTATCTTTACCCACTTGGGCTCTTGCAATCAATGCTTTAAATTTTTCATAAATGATCTATACAATAAACCATTCTATGTTCTTTCTGAGCATTAAAGGCTAGTTCACAATTTCATGATTTGAAATACGAGATGTCACACTTTCCCAATGATGATGCATAGGAATTTGGGCAAAAGTTGTTAGAGGTACCAGTGGGAGGAGTAATCACTGAATTCATTTTGTGTTGTTGTTGTATTTGTTGTTCCTCTCTTTAAAAGTTGAATTTAACCTGTGTGTATTTATAGTAACACAGACCCAAGAGGTAAGTGTATTGTAACATTCAAAAGAGTGAAAATCTATACTGAATACTTAGGCTGGAAAAATCATACCATACTTCCAAATATGAAACACTTTATCAATCCTGCCTCCAAATTCTACACTCCAGGATCCAACCAATTCAGAGTGAGCTGTCTGAAGATGTATGTTTTTCTTAACATTTTCCAGAAACTCATTCATCTTTGAAGGTTTAACGCAGTAAGTACGAAACTCATAGAACGTTCCATCGTATTGTCTGGGGCCCGTAGCAAAAGATGAACACACCTGAAGAAACATAAGGCAAATTTAAGTATTTGGGGACCTTAAGGCTTATAATATGTTACAACCAAATCTGAATCTGCAAAGAAGGGACACTCATTAGACTCATACTCCATGTTTGTACCTCTGTTGTTATCTCTCCTTAGAATTGCTGAGAGATGTCAATAAAGATAAGTACTCTTAAGTGTGCTGAATATACAAATACTGCTTCCTAGCAGGGGTCCCTTAGCCACCTTTTCATGAAAAGTTAATCATAAGAAGGCACTAGGGTCTTAATGAGAGTCCTTTATCCAAGAACTACAACTAGGATTCTAATTAATTACAAATGGTTTACCTTATTTATCCAATATTCTATCTTTAGTCAATACTGTATGTGTTACAGTTATATATGTAAATGAACTTTATAGAATATACAGGTGTTCTGGCAGGAATGATGGAAATACGTTTACTTGCAGAAAAACCTTCTTTAGGTTTTTTTTAAAAATGTAAGTTTCAATTCAGGTCAAAGTATTTTCCAAATTCAATGAAGTACATCACTGGTAAATAATAGAACTGGAATGTAACTAATGCTAAAGGGAATCCATAATCTATTAAATTGCACTATAACACGGTGGTAGACTGTATGAATTCTATAAAGGAGAAATCAACAGGTCAGAACTGTCTGAATCATTATTAGGTTTAATTATAGATGCAGTGTGAAGAAGGGCATTTAATCCATCCAATTATACTAAGTTGATGGAACTATCCCTTAAGAACCATTAGTTCTTTTTGTATTAGAGGTATGGTCACTATATACATTTTTGCTGTGTTTAATCTTCTGAGTCTTAGTGAACTTAACTTTAGGTAGGAAATTACCTGCCAGAAATTATCCCCTCTGAATGTAAATGTGTGTGTATGTAAATACGTATATGCACACATGTATACACACACACTCATATGGCATTTGTGTTTACAATTTCATGTTATTGCAGTTTTGGATATCATGTGCCAATTCCTGAAGCTGATTAATCAGAATTATCTAATACAAATGTTGGTACAAACAAAGCTATGGGCAAATTTGGGGCTTATGTTGACCAGCTGATATGTCAAATGAAACCAGTAGGCTCCTTTCTCTGACATATTTTTGGTTATAACACACAGTTGCCTATATATGTGATTTCATTGTGCATAATGTCATATTTATAATTATCTACTTGAGTTCATTCCCCTCATGTCCCCTATGAGTTATATTCCTATTGCCCAAGTGTCTAAGCTTACAAAGAAAGCAGGTATTCCCACCAAAAACAACTGCAGCCAGCTACTCCTACTTTTGGTGGACATGTTTTTTTGTGTCATTTTAACCAAATTCTAATAAGACAATATTACACAAATAAACAACTGCCTGGTATACTAGTTTAATAAGTATTATAAATAAAATATATCAGAAAAGGAGCCAGTGGGGTATTTGTAACAGTTGCTTTTTTAGTTGATTTTTCAGGAATTTGTATTGATACTTGGAAACAAGTATGTGGTCAAGGCACATAATTTTGTTATCTTTCACAAGAGAAAGAAACAAGTAACAAAGGAAGCCCAGGGAAAGGTTAAACAGCAGTTGAGATAAGTATGTGTGTGCTCTGGGGAGGTGATTTTTGTTGTAGGGCAGAAACTAGAACTGTGCTGGGAGAAGAATCATGAGTACTTCAAGCTCCCTTATATTCATGTCAGGGCTCATTTTCAGCAGCAATAACTTCCAAGTCACCTATAAGAGAGCGTTTGATCGACATTTAGTAAAGTCAAAGTTCAGAATAGAGTTGTAAGGAATAATTTTGGCCCTGCCCCAGTAGAGAGGATCAGTATAAAGGCTGTATTGCTAATTTTGAGTGAAGGGGCCATTATGGCTCCTCTTTAGTCTTTACAGGAAGTCAGTCTCTACGTAAATCCCCTTCTTGTCCTATTGCTTGAGAAAGGAGTACAAACCTAAACATCAAAAAACAACAACAAAACGTCTCTAGCTTAGATTCACAAAATAGGACAAGCCACCACAGTTAAGGCCGAGTCACAAAAATCTATTTTGTACACTTCTCATTTAACTTTTTAAATTTATTTAATTATTATTATTTTTTATATGTCAATCCCAATCTCCCAATTCATCATTTCTCATTTAACTTTGATGAGGTTGTCATCATCATATTTTCTAGGAAGTTCTCGACCCTGCGTGACTTGCGCACTGACTGCAGGAGACAGTGGCAGCTGGGCAGAGGCTGCACCACCTGTACCCTGGGCCCCTCTCTGAGGTTCTCTGCAAAATGCTCAGAAGTTTTACTTCATGTATAAGGGGGAGGCCCGTTCTCTTGCTAGTGTCAGGCTGACCTTTTTCTCCTTCACCCTTCAGTCTAGAGGGGCTTGTGGCTTGTCAAAAGTCAATAGAATAGGCTGTACGAGCGCGTGGCACAGGGACCAGCGCGGCGAGCCCAAAGGCGCGGGGCGACAAGAACGCAGCAGCTGGCGCTTCAGGGGTGGCCTCAAGGCCGCCGGGCACCCAGGCTAGAAAAGCCCCCCGTCCACGGTTGTTCCCGAGCCGGCCGTAGGCGACACAGGCAGCCAGTCTTCCCCTAAGGGCACCCTTTCTCCTCCTGCGCGCTCCAGGGTCCTCGCTTCCAGGTGCTGGGACTTGCTCTACAAGAAGGCAGCAGCACAAGGCTCCCAGGTCAGGGAGCGCGAGCCGCGTGGTGCCCCTCCCCCTCCCTCCTCCCCTCCCCTCCCCTCTCCCAGGGATCATTTTGGGCGCGTCCCCGGGGCGGGTACCTGAGGCGCCAGGGTCCGAGCGGCCAGAGCCTTAGTCAGGCTCTTTCCGAGGGCAAGCATGGCGCGGCTTCGACCGCTGAGAAGGGCAGCGACCGGGATTCTTCCTTAAACTCCTCCTCCTCTGGCTCCCCGACTAGCAGAGAGCGGCGTCTGCACTACTGCCGGACGCAGGCTCGGGGCGGGGATCCGCGGGTCAGCTCCGCCTCACGCCCGGGGTTGGGGCGCGGCCGGGGAGCCCAGTGCGTAAGGCGTCCGCCCGGGGCCGGCCCCAGACGCCTTTGGTGTGACCTCTGGCCCTTCCTGGCTCCTTTGTTTCCCCAAACGTTCTTATCCCCATCGTCAAGAGTGATATTAGAATTAGCTGAATGCTGAGGTCGTTCCTGTGCCACCTGTCTGGACACATCGCCTCATCTCCAAGAGCTCTTGCATACAATCAGTAAAAGTTCGTGTGTAGAATGAGAGTGTGTATGACCATTGGGAAGGCAGTATGGATGCGTGTGTGTGTCATGCTTTGCATTTTAAATCGCGCACGTGTTTGCAGCGGTCAGTTTTAGTCGGGTGATTCACGTGTAGCTAAAGACTAGTGATTCTTCCCTTTTGTTCATTAAGTGCATTTTCTCTCCCTATTGCCACCCCCAGTATGTCCTTGTAAGGCTCCTAATAATGGTATAGATTGTATTTCTCAGGCGCTCAGAGGAATGGGGGCCCCGAACTAGATTCGAAAATTCAAATTTAAATATATATAGTTTGAATCAAACAGTTTTTAAGCCTTAAAAGCAAAACAGCAGACCTCTGATCTTGTCCTTCTTATTCCTGAAATTGGTCCCCAGAGTAGTTACTTTAAACATTTTCAGCTGTTGCTTGTAGAGCTTGTTTATTATTACGTAAATGTCATTATATGCATTTTCTGGTGTTTCTTGATATTTTCAGTTATAGATAGTGTCTGTTGCTTGGAAAATGAGGATTTAGGTCTGTTACATACCACTACCCCAAAATACACTTCCTTTCCTGCATCTGATAATGCTTACATTAAGAATAGTTAATTGTAACGTTATTAATTTGATTATATTGATGTTTACATAATTACTAATTACATTACCTTCCAAACATATAAATACACACACTAAATCCAATTACACAACCATTACACTCATGCACACATTGAAGTAATATTGCTTATACTGTTAAGACTAGGGAATTATTACAAGGCTATTGTCTGTGGTTGTATTTGGTTGTGCCTTTGCAAAGACTTTTGAATTATCTGTTGAGAGGAAGGGAGGCTTTTTAAAGTTAGTAATTCCAGAGGGGGATGAGTCAGTTTTTCTAGTTGATGGGCATCCATTTCTAACCAAGCAAGACAAAAAAGCATCATCTGTACCTGGACTGGATCTTTATGTTTAGATTTATTTTCTGAGGCTTTTCCCCCCTAGAATTCACAATTGATTCCCTCATTCAACCCATATTAATTAAACTCCTTTATGCTTCAGGCACTTTTCCGAAAATTGGGGTGCAGAGGTGAACAAAAGTCAAAGTTCGTGTTCTCTTGGAGCTTCTAGGTTAGCGGAAACAAAAACAAATGAAGGAAAAATATGTCAAGGCTTAATAAATACAATGAGTAAAAACAAGTAGGATATGGAGAATACAAAGTGCTGGAGGGAGGAAGCAGAGACTGCTAGCTATTTCCCAATAGCCATTCTTCTCCCACCCCACCCTTTTTGAAAATTAGCAATAGAACCCTTGCAGCTTGGTGCAGCCATGTGACTAACTCCTGGCCAATGGGATGTGTTAATGCATTTATGACCTACTGTAAGTGGTCTTAAAGCAGTGCAGGAGCGGTTCTTGCCCTCTTTGTTTCTTTCTTATTTCTACTTGCTGGAATGTGGAGTAATGGCTTGAGTTCTTGGACTATGAGGTAGAAACCACATGCTGAAGATGGCAGAACAAGAGAGAAACAGCCTAGGTTCTGACACCATGGAGCACCATACTAGGAGCCCTGAACTGCCTATCTCTGGACTTCTTTTTTACAAGGGAAAATTTTTCTAGCTTAAGCCACTGCTTTGTGGCTTAAACTTATGATCTTCATCAATCGGAGAGTGACTATTTCTTTTTCATTTGTTTCTATTATTTTCATTATACCCATCACTTATTATTTATTTATTTATTTATTTATGGCTGCATTGGGTCTTCGTTTCTGTGGGAGGGCTTTCTCTAGTTGTGGCAAGCGGGGGCCACTCTTCATCGCGGTGCGCGGGCCTCTCACTATCGCGGCCTCTCTTGTTGCGGAGCACAGGCTCCAGACGCGCAGGCTCAGTAATTGTGGCTCACGGGCCTAGTTGCTCCGCGGCATGTGGGATCTTCCCAGACCAGGGCTCGAACCCGTGTCCCCTGCATTGGCAGGCAGATTCTCAACCACTGCGCCACCAGGGAAGCCCCCCATCACTTATTAATCACCCAATTCTTTGCCTAAATAAATTTCCTCTCAATATGATTAAACCCATTAATCAGCTTATCAGTTTCATCTTCTGGCATTATCTTTCGGGGGTCCTTTGTTCTCTTGCTCCACTGTGGGCTAATTGTTTTTTAAGACAGCATGGTAGTAATTCTGGGATCTCCTCTCACTGATATCCTGGGGGATCTCGTTTGCCTTGTGTTGGACCTCCTGTTGCCAGGATTTGGTAGCTTTTTTTTTTTGAGACTTGAATTTCAAAAAACGTTTTATTCTACCAAACCTCTTGATTCATATGTTGGTTGGGCATAAAATTCTACATTGGAAATAATTTTTCCTTATAATTTCAAAGGCAATTCTCCATTGTATTATAGCTTCTAGTAAGAAATTCATGGCATGCTGATTCCTGCTTCTTTGTATGTGACTTCTCTGTCTCTATAAAATCAAGGGAAGGAGTCTGCATAGATTCTTCTCGACAGACTGTGTGAGTGATATAAAGTATATGAGTTTGGAGCATACAGGCCTGGATTTGAATTCCGGTTCTGGTACTTATTGACTGTGTAAGCTTGGATAAGTTACTCAGTTTCTCTGAGCCTCTGTTACCTTGTTTGTTATTGGTGATAATTAAACTACTATCTAGGGTTGTAAGAATAATTAAATGAGAGAATCTCATTATAGTACTTTCCCATAGAATTAATCACTCAGATTAATTTCTGCACTGAACCCCCAGAATATTAGAACCAGGGGCATCGTTGGAATCTTTCACTTTTTTAAGGATAAATTTCTCAGAAATAAATGCATTAAATTGTATAATTTTGAAAATGAAAGGGACACTAGAAATACTTTGTTGAGAGAAGTAAATTTACACTTTTATTTTGCTAATGGTGAAAATAAGCTCCAAGAGGGCAAGTGACTTGTTGATGGTTACACAGTAATTTAGAACTCAAGTCAGGCATAAAGGCCTTGTCTTTGGTCACCTGGGGTGCTTGCAAACAACCTAGCTCTTCATGTACCAAAAACTCTGACCCCTACTAACTGCACCCCTCCCAATTCTCTACTCATTTTGAAACATAAAGTGAATCCTGACACTCTCCACCAAGTTTCAGCACATTGAGCATAAAATGCAGACTCCTTCCCAGGCCTATGTCCTATGACTCCTGCCTCCCTCTCCTCCTCATCTCCCATCACTCTCCCTCGTAGCTCATCACATTCCAGCCCCACTGCCTTCCTGTTGTTCCTTAAACATAAAAGCTCATTTCTTTTGTGGGACTTTGTACCTACACTTTCTATTGCCTTTGCTTATAGTGTTCTTTCTCTCCAAATCTTTTCCTGGCTTGTTTTTCCTAATCGTTTATGCCTTGGAAGAAGTTATCACCTTCTCAGGGAGCGTAGTCACTCTTCTCCTCATGCACTGCTTTATTTTTGGCTAAGTGATATAATTATTTGTTTACTGTAAAGTTTCTCTATAGGATTGCAAACTCCTTGAAGGTAGGGACTTTTTCGTATTCACCCAGACTCTCAAATATGCAGAACAGTGTCTGGCATATAGTAGCTGCTCAGTGAATGTTTGTTGAGTGAAGACATGGGCGGTAGACTGGATTGACTTGAGTTCAGTATATGAGTATTTAGGCCCTCTTTGTGTTCCATTACCCCTAACCGTAAAATGAGTCTGCAGCTTACAAGCCTATGGCAGCGGGGAGGGGTGCATCAAATAACCAAAAGGTGAGGGGATAGATGCATGTTTGCAGTTGTTATTGATTGGTCCTGTGCTCTGAGGCAATAGGAGAGGCCAGGCCCTCTTGGGTGATCCTACCTTTGATGTCCCTTTGCAGAGACATGCCCTGCTCGGTGGGGGAGAAGGAGTGGACCACCACCCCAGTCCCCCAGACCATCACGGACCTCTTCAGAAATGGGAACTGGACGATGGAGAACCCCTCCCCCACCTGCCAGTGTAGCAGCGACAAAATCAAGAAGATGCTGCCCGTGTGTCCCCTGGGGGCTGGGGGGCTGCCTCCTCCACAAGTGAGTCACTTTCAGGGTGTGACCGTTCAGGTGGGGTGCAGGGTGGGCTTGGGGAGAAGGCATGGGTGACCTGCCGTGTCAGGAGGGTCTCTTTCAGTCTTGATTCTTGTCATAGGGAAAAGCATGTGAGTTTTGAGAGGAGGGGGCTTGGAGCACATTGTTCCTGTATCTGAGGGAGCTTAGCCTCCTTCTCTCTTTTGAAGTCAGCCTAGTTTCCTTACTGGTTCGAGGTACAGCCAGAATACAACACTCTGGATCAATGAGCTGTGGAAGGCACACTGTGGGCTCTCTGGTGTCACAGGACAGACTGTGACAAGCCCAGCTTCATCTCTGCCTCTGCCACAGATGAGCTGGTGACCTTGGACAGGCCACTCTGAGTCCCTAGGCCTGTTTCCTCACCGCTGAATTAGGGAGGCTGGCCCCTAAAACTTCTGTGGGCCTTACAACCCTGACATCCTCTGAAACTCTGAGTGTGGGAAACAGTTCTGAGCCATTTTTTCTGAGAATGATTTCCGGAAGAGGCTTGCTTTTGCTGTCTCTCTGCTGCCTTATCAGCATCCAGGTTGCAGGGTGAGGAGAAGGAATTTCAAATGGTGTTGAAAACTTAAAGCAGTCCTTCTTGGTTACCTTTCTTTAAAATAAGAGCTCATCTCTTCATCAGTATAACTCCAACGAACAGAAGAATTCACTAGGCAGAGTCAATGGTGCTGCTCCCTAAAATCCTTTTGTAACCGTAAAGAATGATACTTCACGGTCTATTCTGATACTTCACAGTTGTTCAGAATAATTTGCTGGGGCTCTGCTTGGCTTGCCGTTAAGTGAATGGCCCTGCTGAGAGCGGAGTGGACCAGGCCTTGGTGGCTGGCTGATGGCAGAGCCTGGGCCCTGTGGGCAGAGTCCGGTCACACTGCGGTACATGTTTGAGGGACATGTGTCATTGTTGTCCTTGATTTGTTTTCTGTCCCAATTCTGCCCCATAAAGACACATGCACTTGGTTTTTCTGTGATAACAGAGAAAACAGAACACTGCGGACATCCTTCAGAACCTGACGGGAAGAAACATTTCGGATTATCTGGTGAAGACATATGTGCAGATCATAGCCAAAAGGTCATTATTTACTAAACTTGGCGCCTGCTTAATCATTACTGATCAGAGGAAGTAAAAGTCAAAAAAAAATAGTAGATTGAGTAGTGGGGGGGAACATCACATTTTGACCTGATGTTGTCTTTTGGAAGTTTAGGATATTCTTTCAAACTAGAAAAGATGATGGGAAGTATTATGAGCATTCAGCTTCAAGACTGAGGTTGCATGGTTCCAGGATGAAAATAAATCTGGATTCAAATTCTAATTCTGCTGCTTATTAGCGTTTTTGACCACGGGCAGCCAGTTATCCTATTAAAGCCTTAGGTTGTATAAAATGTGATAATAATGTTGCTCTTATTAGTTTGTCATGAGGATTAAATGAAATGATACATGTGAAGTACCTCTCATGGATGGAATGAATGATAATACATGGCATTATAAAGAGAGCCCTGGCCCAACTTAACGGCCTGTCTTGGCTCTGGAGCCTTGGAAGAGCCATATAGCTTCCTGGGGCCTGGGATGGGAATCGTCCCTTTGTCCAGCATATCCGTGCCATAAATACTACCTGCACACGCCCTCTTGGTTATCAGATTGACTGTCACTGTATTACAGTACTTGTGTTCATGTAACCCTTATTTTACACAATAGTGGCCCTATTGACCTTCAAAGAAATTAACAGGAGACATAGGATAAAACATAGTATATGTAGGGGTCGGTATTATCCATGGTTTCAGGCATCCGCTGGGGGTCTTGGAATGTATCCCCTCCAGATAAAGGGGGACTGCTGTATTTAGTTGATGCTCAGAAAATGTTTGTTCTAGCTTCCTTCCTATCAGCTTGGTTAGTTGGTCCCCTAAGTTAGGAGTTCTAGTGACTTTTAATGACAAGGGTATGCTTGAATGACAGTTACTGTGAGTTTCCAAGAAAGAGGCATAACCTCTCCATATGTCATCCATAATTGACCTATTATTTTGAATTTTAAAAAGTTTCTAGTTTAATCACCTCTGTTGGTTTTTGAGTTGTTCTTAATATAAGGCATGACCTTCATATAAATAATAAGGTTTTAATATGGGGAGAAGAAAAGACATGCTGACTAGGACTTCTTTCCATTGACAAGACCCTACAGCACCAGCCTGACCATAGGGTTATTTCTGTCCCTTTGTTGTATCCTCAAGTAGATATTTACTCCTTTTGCATCATCAGGAATAGGATCAATGTTTCTTTGCACTGATTTCTGGTTTCTTTGTCTTTGGCCTTCTGCAGCTTAAAGAACAAGATTTGGGTGAACGAGTTTAGGTAAGTTGACCTCGCTGTGCCTTCTTTTCATTTTCCTTGACTCCTAAATTTCAGGAGGATGATTTTGATGCAGTTTTCTTGGATCCCGGGAAGTTGTTAGTTTAGGGATTGTTTTGCCTTTAGCATTTCTGCTCAGTGCCCAGCTGCCACTTCAGAGGCCTTTGGAATATTTGGCACACTGATGTCCTTGAGGAGATTTAGAAGTTCCTTGTGGGTCTCTAGGGACTTGACAGGAAGCACGATGTTTTGAGGGAAAACCTATGCTAGTTAAACTTACCAAATCAAATTCCTAGGAGTCCTAGTGACTCAAGGACAATTTTTCAGGTCTTTGGAATAACCAAGGAGGTCTTAGATGAAATAAGAGGCATCGAAACCATCTATGTTCATTCTATTTCAACTCATTTATCCCTCTGATTTTTTTTTAATTAACAATGTTTCTATTAGAAAACAGAGTTCCAGAGTTCCATCAGGATAGCAAGAATCATTCTCTCCTGTGCTGCAGTCAGGCTGTCTCCGACCCACCCTCCACCTCCACCCCTGCCCATATCCCTCTAAGTTTTGAAGGAGCAGATGGGACTGGGGAAGAAAAGAAGGAAGGATCCTTGAAGTCCCTCAGTTCTCACGAGAAATGAGATACCTTACATGGCTGCCTCAAAACTTGGCTCTTTGTCCCTGCCTCCCGTCTTCCTTCTTTGCCTTTTCTCCAAGAGCCAGGACTTACTGAGTAACTGAGCAGGGCGGTTGCAGGACCTTTCGTGGTTCTCCTGCTATGGAAGAGCCACGGCCTGCCTCTAAACCCTTTCAGGCCTCTCTAGTCAGTGTCTTCACTGCTCGTCCTGACTTCCCATCTGCTTGCCTGGAGACCCACGTTCAGGCCAGAGCCACCAGGGGTGGGAGGAGCATCTGTGAGATGGATGAGCATTCTTTCCTCAACATCTCAGATGTCTCACTCTATGTATAATCAGACCCAGGTCCCTCCCACTTGGGCAGGAGACAGAAGAGTTAAGAGATTGCCAGAATCCATTAGAGGAGGCCAAGGTGAAACTTTCTCTGAGTCTTACTTGGGTCCTACTTTGAACAGGCAGTTCATCTAAATGAAGCATTACATACTTACGTGGTGTCTGCTGCTGAATGTTATTGGATCCCACACCGCCTGTGTTTTAATATCAGGCTGTTCTTTTAGGTACGGTGGATTTTCCCTGGGTGCCAGTAATTCTCAATCACTTCCTCCGAGTGAAGAAGTTAATGATGCCATCAAGCAAATGAAGAAACACTTGAAGGTGGCCAAGGTACAGTATCCATCCCAAGACAAGTCAGACAGAAAATGAGTTGCTAGTATGTGGGAGTAGTTGGCAGGTAGATGATCACCTGGCAGCTTATTGTTTAAGACTTTCAAATACAAAGCCATCACTGGGCATTTAGTGATCTTGGGCCAGCCAAGACTGAGCTACTCAGTATGTTATTTACTATCTGAAAGTGCAGATCAAAAACAAATGCAGAGATTTTAAATCTCTCAATAACTTAAGCATAGCCAGTGGATAAATAAACTGGGCATCAAACATACTTTTCTGAAACAATCTCTGGTTAAACAGGAAATGAATCATTTTCTTTAACCTGGCAGCTAGTTTTAGTACCTAATAAGCATTCACTTCATTTATCTGTATCTCAAGTTCCCCATTTCTAAGTTTGAATTGAGGAGGTCAGATGGTATGGCCTCTAGGGTCACAGACAGCAGGGATTGTCTTAGAGTCTGTATCTCTGCCCTTGAGGCACAGAGCCCATGTCTGATGCATCTGCATATTGAGTGTAGTTCTGGGTCTTAGGAGGATGTCAAGGGAGCACGGTGAAGAATCCTCACCACCAGTTACAGCCAGACATCTACATCTTGGGACTTTGAGTCACAGGGTTTCCCTCTGGTTCCTTTAAGACCTGTGGCTCATGGCAACAACACTGCTTTAGACTTCTGGTCCCTTGTTTCTCAGGAGCCCGTTATTCAGTGGCTTCAAGGTTCATTTCAATGAATGACGCAGTGGCAGTGTTGCCCTTCACAAGGTTGTCCCATTGTCCACAGACTCCAGACTTTCTGTTGCCCTCCCCTGTGAACCATCCCGCTGAGGCAGCTTTCTGTCATTCACAGGACAGTTCTGCAGATCGATTTCTCAGCAGCTTGGGAAGGTTCATGACAGGACTGCACACAAAGAATAACGTCAAGGTAAAGCCCTTTGTTCCAATAGCTTTTTTGTTTTTGGCCGCTCCTTGGTGTTTGAGGGATCTTAGTTACCCAACCAGGGATTGACCCCGGTCCCCAGGGCAGTGATAGCACCGAGTCCTAACCACTGGACCAGGGAATTCCCTCCAATAGCTTTTTGATGAACAGTGATCCCTATGTTCCCCCGAAGTACTTTCAGCTCATGATAACATTGATTCATGACAGAAATATCTCTTAATTTTACTGGTGAGGCTGTACAATATGATGATGAAGAGAACTTGCTTTGCCACCAGTCACGCCAGGGGAACCATTATGAACTTGACCGAGTTACTTAACCTGTTTAAGCCTCAGTTTCCTAATCTATAAAATGCAGGCAGTAATCGTGGCTACCTCAAAGCTATGGTGAGGGTTAAATGAGTTAAAGGTAGCACAGCGCCTGGCCACACGGTCAGTGCTGGGCACACCCTGGCCGCTGTTACCTCTTTGCCATGTTCTCTGATCATGTTCTGTCTCGTGGTATGACTGGAATTTCTGGAGTGCACATGCATGTTTTGTGTGTGTGCACCTACCTCCGGGAGCAGGGTTTGGGAGCAGTACCTCGCACCTGGTATGTTTTATTTCAGGTGTGGTTCAACAACAAGGGCTGGCATGCCATCAGCTCTTTCTTGAATGTCATCAACAATGCCATTCTCCGGGCCAACCTGCAGAAGGGAGAGAACCCTAGCCAGTATGGGATTACTGCCTTCAATCACCCCCTGAACCTCACCAAGCAGCAGCTCTCGGAAGTGGCTCTGTAAGTATCACTGTGTCTGAATCGGGAGAGGGAGAGGGTGTTTGGGGGAATCATGGACCAGGGGAAGGAAGTATGAAGCTGGTTGTAGAGTAACAGCTGGGGAAACAGGTTCATTATGGTATGTTTGGGTTGGTCCAGGCTCTGGACAGAAAATGATCAGTTTATGAATTGGCTGGGCAGGGATTAAACTGCAGAAGATACATGACTCTGATATATTAAAGCCATTATTACATTTAGGGAATTCACATAAAGTAAGTTAAATTGTTAATATAATTCTAAAATACTTTAACTCACCCTTAACACAGTGTTTAATAAAAAAATCAGTTTCATTTGTTTTGAAATCACTATTTTTAAACTTGGCGAAATATGCTTTTGTCAGCTTGTGTTTAATTCCTTGAGTGTGTGTGTGTGTGTGTGTGAGTGTGAAGTTAAAACCAGTATAATCTAGTTCAGAGTGTATAGCCTTTGAAATCATAGAGATCTGGGTTTGGATCTGGTTTCTAAACTTTCCAGATGTATGGTATTAAGTGAGGCAATTCATGTAAATTGCCAAGTCCGGCCTTCAACACATGGTTGATATTCAACACACGTTAGGTTCCTTTCCTGTATGTGGAGCATGGCACAGTTATTACTTCTGCTTCACTTGTATAGAGTATCAATATATATCACTAGGATCTTTATACCAAGCTTATGTAACATTTATGCAGAGAAATAGTTGATATTATACCCCATTTCATGGACTTATAAGACTATTCTTATAATAAGGATCTGATGGAATTTTTGTACGTGTTAGGTTGATATACCACGAGCTTTTGTTGTCAAACTTATTTATGGCCAGAAATTGTTGTTTGAATAGTTTCACACTAATATTTCTGCTTTTTTAAGTTTTCAAGCTACACTACTCCCTTATGTGTGAAAATTTACAACTTGTTGCTCATAGAAGGTCAACAATAGTGGAACAAAGTGAATGCCGTTAGGCCACTCTTAGACTTCCTTTAATAGTTTCATTTTGGCAGTAGACCCTTTTGACCTCACTAGACTCAGTTTTGCATTTGAATTATCGAGTTTTGTTTTTTTTTTTTAACTTGAAAATAATCATCTTTAACCCTGAATAAAATATATGTGGTGAAGAGATTTTTTTTCCCTGGGCTATGCTTCAAATATTTGTGTGTGTATGTGTCCCTGATTGAGTCCTCAGCTACACTGTCTGTCTTTTTCAGGATGACCACATCAGTGGACGTCCTCGTGTCCATCTGTGTCATCTTTGCGATGTCCTTCGTCCCGGCCAGCTTTGTCGTGTTCCTGATCCAGGAGCGGGTCAGCAAAGCGAAGCACCTGCAGTTCATCAGCGGAGTGAAGCCTGTCATCTACTGGCTCTCCAATTTTGTCTGGGACATGGTAAGAACGCTGGTCTGCTGCTGCTATATAAACCTCCATCAGGGCTCTGGATTGGATGGATGAAAGAGCTCCTGGCCATCAGCAGGAGATGTTCTAGCTAGTCCAAAGATGAACAAAAGAGGAAAAGGCAGGTGCAGTTGTACACTTTCATGTGACCAAACACAGCCTTAAGCCCAGGGCTGATCTCACACCAGAGGAAATCTGTCCACATGGACTGCAATTCATACCACCACCACCTCATTCCCTAAGTGACAACTTTTCAAAGAAACTGAGGTGGAAGACTTAGTCAAAACTCAAAGCCAGTGCCTCTAACTTGTCTGATAGAGCTTTAACCTCCAGAGTCAGGGTGTTCTTTGTCTTTCTAGGAACTCAATCTGTCATTTGAAAACTTTATATGTTTTACTGGAAGCTTATCCATCCATTGCAAATCTATTTTCATGCCAGCTGTAATATATTGCTTCTATTTGGACCAATATGGAGGACTTCAAAGAATTCTGAAGTTCTAATTTTTATAAAGTGGAGTTGAAATGTGTCTCCCTATGGGGTCCATTAATTTGTAGGCCACACAGAGGAAATTTAATTCTTCTCCCACTGGACAGCCCCTCAGATATTTGAAGACATCCGTCATTTATCCTAAGTCTTCCCCAGATAAGATGATATATGAGAACATACTTTGTAATCTCTAGATCACTGTACAGATGTGAGTGATGATGGTGATGTCTGTGTTGATTATAGCAAGCCTCTCAGACTTGTCATTGTTCTGACCTGATTGCCTCTCTGCGGCCATGCTCCATATTGCTAATAAGCCATTTGAAAAGCAAAGCCCAGAATTAACGTTACATTCAGGCTGTGGTCTGAATGGTTATGAGTCTAGAGGGAGTTGATCTTTATCCCATATTCCTATTACTCAGCCCAAGGGTATTTCATCTTGGAAGGAGCGCTGTCTTGTTGGCAACTTGGCAGTGAACTGTTTCACAGGTATTGTTTATGGGGTCTCTTTCACTGTATACTAATGCAATTGACTTTTTTGAACCTTTACATTTATATACGAATCTAAAACTTGATATATATATATCAAACTTTATATATAGCTTTGTATATAAATATAAAGGTTGTTAAAAACACATATAAAAGTTTATATTTATCCCCGTTAAACTGAATTTTATGTAGTGTCCATTTGTTTTGGTTTTATCTTGATCCAGTAATTGCTTTATTGAGTAAGCACATACATACTGACTGCTCACTACGTGTCTGACTCTGCCAGGCACTGCAGATTCAGAGATGAAAAGATCAAGTCCCTGACTCAGGAATACCACTTATCTTCCTGTGTATTATCTGTCCCTCACTGCTTTAGAACCTCTGAAATTTGCTATAACCATGTTTTCATCTAAGTTGTTTGAAAAGCACAATTGAGTAGGATGGGACTGAGACGTAGAGCCCTGTGGTCTGAAGCTACAAATACTTCTAACAGCTGACAAGCCCACTACCACCTCCCTGCCTCTGCTCTGCTCTGCCAGCTATGAATTCCCGTAATTGTTCTGTGTTCAAGTCTTTATTTCTGCATTTTAATGCTTGAGACACTGTCAGGACAGACTTTAAAATTAGTCTCAGTGTGATGAAACAGTTCTGACATTCATGTTATGAGTGCTTACCTCATAAATAGATCACAAGTGAGGTTGAACTTGGGCAGACTATAATACAGCATTAATGATGAAGCAGACACAGTCGTCTTCGGGAAGAATAACGGCAGCTTACTTGCTACCTGTGAAATTGAAATTACTCTGACTGGGAATCCATCGTTCAGTAAGTTTACTGAGCGTGACACCTTGGCTTATCTGTTGGAAAGACAGAAAGGACGTGCAGTTTATAAAATCAGCCGGGGGTAAAATGCTTGTCAACACGTATTGTCCAGTATTTTGATTAATAGTTCTTGTGGCTTCATTAATTCAAAGTTCTTCTTCAATATGTTTATTTGCCCTTTCTTGTCTGATGATGATGAAGACTTGAGACATGTTGTATCTTTGACTTAAGGGTGACCTTGATTTCCTCGTTTCACTTTTAGTGCAACTATGTGGTCCCTGCCACGCTGGTCATTATCATCTTCATCTGCTTCCAGCAGAAGTCCTATGTGTCCTCCACCAACCTGCCTGTGCTAGCCCTTCTACTGTTGCTGTACGGGTAAGGCACCTCTGGATGGGGCATATGGTATCAGATGTCAGGGGGAAGGCAGGGGACACCCAGTGGACATGTGTCTTTGTGCCTCACCAGGTGGTCCATCACACCTCTCATGTACCCAGCCTCCTTCGTGTTCAAGATCCCCAGCACAGCCTACGTGGTCCTCACCAGCGTGAACCTCTTCATCGGCATCAATGGCAGTGTGGCCACTTTCGTGCTGGAGCTCTTCACCAACAATGTGAGTTCTGCAGAAGGAGATGCTGGGATGAGCATAGTGTTTAGTCATGATCTTATTCCGCTTGCCTGCGGTGTTGACACCATGGACCACTCTGTCCTTTTGCAGAGTCTGTCTGTCTTTCCTGGGTTTGCATACCATCTCTCGCTTCTCCTTTTCCTTATATGTCTCTGATCACATTTTTCTGTTTCCTTTGACAAGTTCTTATATACTCCTTTCTGTTTAAATGTTGCTTTCCCCAGTATTCAGTTCTCTGGCATCTTGTTTCCCACTTTAGATGCTCTCTCTGGGTGATGGCATTCATGCTGGAAGATTTCACCACCACCTCTCAGTGCCTCATGTTGTTCTTTCTCACATCCATGCATACCTTTAGCCCCGACTCTCCTTTTGAACTCTATTCTCACGTTCTCACTTGCCCAGTGGATGGCTCCATTTAGATTAACTGAAGGACACCCCAGACTGGCCATGTCCTAAATCATCTTCCCCTCAGAACCCAGTATTTCTCTTGCCATTCCTGTCATGCTGGATGGCATTACCATCCACCCAGTCACCCCAGCTGGGGCAATATTAGAGCCATTTTATATGCTTTGCTTTTGCTTATTTCCCACATTCAGTTGGTTACCTTGCCAGTTCCTCCCATTACAGATCTCTTAAACAAGGTTCCCCGTCCATTCTTGTTGTCATTGCCTTCATCCAGACATCTTAACTTAGCCCACAAAGCCTTTCAGAGGAGTACAACCCTTCCTTGACAGTTCCCACCACACTCTTTCCCAAGACATGGTAAGCTTTGGCTGAATGGTCCCTTCAACCCTCCATACTCCTGTAGGCCTTGTTCAAGATCCCCAGCACAGCCGACGTGGTCCTTACTAGCGTGAACCTCTTCATGGGCGTCAATGGCAGTGTGGCACTTTGGCGCTGGAGCTCTTCACCAACGATGTGAGATACTACCCGATTCTGTGACTCCTCTGTCACGGAATCGGGTAGTATCTCACTAACCCTTCATGACTGAGCTTGAATGTGAATCTTTCCTTACCTGCCTTATGGGAGGTGCTCTCTCTTCCCTGTGCTCCCAAAGCCCACACAGTTCATGCCTCCAGTACAACACATCCAATTATGTAGCAATTTCCTGTTTCCATGTTTCTTTTCCTCAGAGTAGAGACTAGACTGTTTCTTACTAATCTCTGCCTCTCCTGTGCCCTGCCACAGTGCATCCAGCACATAGCAACTTACTCAGTTGTTGGGTATTTGGCCACTGCTGGATTGATGTATTCGAGAAGAATTTTTTAAACTCCAACAAAATCCTGAAACTGAAGTATTGACCCAGACATGAGCAATTTGCTTTTAAAATGCTAAGCAGATATTTTATGATAGATTAGCTTCTGATTAAATATAATCATGTTTCTAAACTTTGCTTATATTTCTCCCATACTCATAGCATTATTCCAGATTTTCTAAAGAGCAAAATTTTATTACGTTATGTATCATCCTCTATGGCTACTGCTATTTATTGGTATCTGAATTCAAAGATTCAGTTTGACCTCAGGGAATCAAATTTTTTTTTCACTTCCATATTTTAGACTTTGGTAAATTTTTAGCCTGAATCACAAAAGACAGTCTCTCTCTGTCTTATTTTTTTAGAAGCTGAATAACATCAATGATATCCTGAAGTCGGTGTTCTTGATCTTCCCACATTTTTGCCTGGGACGGGGGCTCATTGACATGGTGAAAAACCAGGCAATGGCTGATGCCTTGGAAAGGTTTGGTGAGTGACAGTAGTGGCTGTAGGATGTTTTAATAGAGATGGCAGTTTGCATGGGCCTTGGTACTTTGGCCTTTGTTTTGGAAAGAGGGTGGTGACTGGGCACAGGACTTCTCTCCACTGATAGGACTCATGTCAGTACAGCTGGCTGTGGCATGGGTCTTGTGACACAACCATTTGTCTGAAAGATGAGACAGTAATTTTGGAGGTGAGGAAAATATTGGCTTAAGCTTGGACCCAGTGCCTGATACCACTGGTGGGGTTTGCCAGAGTCATTGGAAAAGTCAAACAACAGCTTTGAGAATTAGATACAGGCCAGAGAATCAGAAGGAAAGATGCAAACTTTGGCTCTATTGGGAAAATCATGGACCTGTAGATGGGGTCATATATTACCTTTTACACAGTCTATAAAAAGGTAATTTACTGCAGCTCTTTCTACATTTAGAGTCTTTAAATTTATTTCTCCTGTGGCCACATTACTATTCTTTATTGACTGGCTCATATAGTTAGATGGGCCATGTTATTTAATGGGCATAGAAAAGGGACTTTTTTTAAACTTGGAGGTACAAGGAGATATATAAGGATTTTAAGGAATATTTACATAAAACCAAATGAGTTGAGTCACCAGGTTACATTATATGCTATTGAAAGGGGCATCTTTTAAATGTGCTTTCTAATCTTTCTTAGTGAAGCTTATAATTTGTTAAAATACTGACCCTAAAAATTACCCTGGATTGTTTGCCTTTTTACAAAGGATTTTTGGCATGTCTCATTAAAATGGAAACATTAGGGACTTCCCTGGTGGTGCAATGGTTAAGAATCCGCCTGCCAATGCAGGGGACACGGGTTGGATCCCTGGTCCAGGAAGATCCCACATGCTGTGGGGCAACTAAGCCCGGGCGCCACAACTACTGAGCCTGCGCTCCAGAGCCCACAAGCCACAACTACTAAGCCCACGTGCTGCAACTACTGAAGCCCACGCGCCTAGAGCACATGCTCCGCAACGAGAAGCCACCGCAATGAGAAGCCCGTGCACTGCAGCAAAGAGTAGCCCCCGCTCGCTGCAACTAGAGATAGCCTGTGCACAGCAACGAAGACCCAATGCAGCCAAAAAATAATAATAATAATAATAAATAAGTAAATAAATAAATCTTTAAAAACAATGGAAACATTAGATTTCTTAAATGAAGTTACAGTTCAAATACATGTTATCTCTGAAATTCTGATTGATACTGTTTCATAGTATGTTTCCCCAAAACCTTACCCTAAATCAGATTTGGAAAGTGAGACTCCCTTATTTTTTCCTCCTGGCCACGGGCCATAGACATTGGTATTTCTAGGAATGTAGGCCTGAAATTGAGGAAGGGCCATGGTCTCTGGTGCCTCCATTCTGACTGGATCTCTGCATTGTGTCTACCAGGGGAGAATCGCTTTGTCTCGCCACTGTCTTGGGACTTGGTGGGACGAAACCTCTTCGCCATGGCCGTGGAAGGGGTGGTGTTCTTCCTCATCACTGTGTTGATCCAGTACCGATTCTTCATCAGGCCCAGGTGAGCTTTCTCTCAGAACTCACAGAGCACCTGGTTGATGGTCACGGAGGAGGAACACAGGGAACACTCGCCGGTGGTGGTTGGATTGACTGAACTCAAAGCAGAAAATCAAACTGATTTTCCTCATGTGGGCATCTCCCGGCCCACAACACTGCCGACAACTTTGGAGTGTGGGTTTTACAGGACTGCTTTAGAAACTGGGTCTTTGACTTAGAAAATAACTTGAAAAGTTGATTTGGTTTTTTTTCTTAATTTTTTCCCCCTAAGACCTGTAATGGCAAAGCTTCCTCCTCTGAATGATGAGGATGAAGATGTGAGGAGGGAGAGACAGAGAATTCTTGATGGTGGAGGACAGAATGACATCTTGGAAGTCAAGGAGCTGACTAAGGTGAGGCAATGAGGACAGGCTATAACAACTTGTCTTCAATTTTTTCAGCTTTATATGTTGGAAACTAGCATTTTGCTGACTCAATAAAAAGAGCATGCTTCCTAAAATGTGCATCTATACCAAGTTTCTGTCAATTTAATTTTATTTAAAATACACCATGGGGACTTCTTAATTAAAGAAATCCTACTGAAAATAATTATACTGTGAATTCTCATTCTTGAGTATATTTGTTTTTCACACTTACATTTATGTATTAGTTATTAAAACATCTAATATTGTGTATCGAGGCAAAGCTGAAGTTGATAGAATAATGATTGATTTTGAGTTTCATGGTCCAAAAAGCTGGTAGATCTCCATTGCGTAAGAAGAGGGTCTATTTCAGCCCTTTCTAGGTGCCAGAATCCCAACAAATTCACTTTTTTGTAATCTGTTCAATATTTGCAATGTTTTGATAAATTATTACCCTGTAGAATTTAGTTTTTAAAATATCTACAATGTCTTTACATATTAAATGAAAATTATATAGATATTAATGACCAATATGTTTTTTAAAAGTCTGACATTAGATTAAAAAATAAAAAGAAATTCACTTGTATTTTGAGCTTCAGGGTCATTCAGAAGCCAGTTGCCACAGAGACAGACCAAGGCTTTAGCACATCACATGTGTGACTTAGTTTTATCGATAAGTCTTATTTCGTGGTGTGTTTAGGTCATAATTCCCTCTTCCACAGTTGCCTGGGACAGCTGTGAGTCACTGCAGCTCATGAATTTTTGCATTTTGTTTGTTGCAGGTATATAGAAGGAAGAGGAAACCTGCCGTCGACAGGATTTGCGTTGGCATTCCTCCTGGTGAGGTAAAGACACTTTGTCTACCTTGTGTTTGCCTCTATTAATTCAGACTGTCTCTACTACAATCAAACAATAATGTCTGTAAGGGGTTAAAAGTGGTTTTTAAAAGGCTTCTCCATTTATATCTGTGTGGAGCAATCAGTCATTGAAAGGATGGGGGCCCCATATAGCAATAATTTTGGATAATCTCAGACAATGTAAGAAAAGTATGCACATTCAAAAAGTGATTTTGTGATCCATTCCTGGTGATAATGAAATTCAAATAGATTTTAAAAGATAGATTTTCTCCTGTCTCGTTTATGTGTGTATTCTTGTATGCCCTTTAGCCAGATTAGATGGTGAAATTTGACTTGTTGGCTTTCATTACTGTTTTTCACACATTAACTTTGGCCTTAACCTGACGACTCAAATAATACTTACAAATACACCCACACTTTAAATGGTTTCATTATAAAACGTATGTTTAAATATCTATATGATTTCTTAAGACCAAGAAAATAGTTGACTCTTCATTAAGAATGATGTTTTAGGATCATGTTACATGAAAATGAAGCTGAGGTGACTATTTTATAAGGGTCATTTATATTCAGATTTTTAGTAGTTTACTTATACAACTTACCCAATCTTTTTCAGTGCTTTGGACTTCTAGGTGTCAATGGGGCTGGGAAATCATCAACTTTCAAGATGTTAACGGGAGATACCACTGTTACCAGAGGAGATGCTTTTCTTAACAAAAATAGGTGAGAAAAGAAGTCTATGTTTTGCCACAAAGACTTTTTTTAAACTTTATTTGAATGAATATGTTGTTATTTTTCTGATTATAACAATACTGTGTAGTTTCTAAAAATGTTGAAATATAGTAAACTGTAAAGAAGAAAATAAAAGTCATCCATAATCCCAGTACCTAGAGATAACTACTATTTACATTTCATTTTAGTCTCACTCTGTTTTTTTTTAACAGCTTTATTCAGGTATGATTTACATGCCATACAATTTACTTGTTTTAAGAGTATAAGAAGTGACTTTTAGGCAATTTACAGAATTGTGCAACCATTACCACAATACAATGTTAGAACATTCCCATCACCCCAGATCTCTCTACTTTATATACACATATAAATGTATTATAAAATTGTCATCATACTACATCTAGATTTTTAAATTAGTTTTTTTGTTGTTAATGACTGTACTATATTTCCCAGTGGGTTACGTATTCTAAGATGTAGAATTTTTGCTGCATAAAATGCATCTATGTACATGTACCTATAGTTTATTTCACCAATTCCTTATTGTTAGACATTTGTTCCTGTTTTTCGTTAAATATGTCCTTGTATTCATCTTGGTTGTTTCCTCGGGGAAAATTCCTACAAGATAAAATTATCTATATACTTGCCAAGTTGCCCTCGCTAAAGGGTGTGCCAACTGTTGGTGTCACCATGGGCTATTATCCGAGAGTGCACAGATCACTAAGCAGTCTGATCGTAAGGGGTACAGTACACTTTAGAGTCCTGTTAGGCAATGTTACGCTCGAGCACTCGAAATACGTGGGACTTCTCTGGGCTTTTTATACGGAGAGACGGTACATGGCAGTGGCTTTCAAACTCTTTGATCATGACCCATAATACCAAAATCGATACATTTTACCTCTCAACCCAGTAAATACACAAAAACACATAAACAGGCATATAGCTTAAATAAAAGTTTTGTAAAACATTACCTACTCTTCGTGCTTGCAGTGCACTCTGATATTTCTTATTCTACTCTCTACCACACCATTTAAAAAATACTGGTTGTGACCCACTAAATTTGTTTCACAATGTACTAATGGGTGGTGACTCACAATTTGGACAAGGAGCTGCTAGCCAATAAAATTGAAAAGAGCAAGGAACTTAAGGTACTCATGGCTCTCCTCTGCATCTCACACATTTTTTCAGTAGCAGTGTAAAGGAGGTTTAAGGGAACAGAATTTCTTTTTTTTTTTTTTTTTTTTAAATATTGATTTTCAGTTTAATCAATAAATATTTTCATTTGTATTTCTAAAAACAACATCCTCACACCTAAACAATGAGAATCATTTCTTAACATCATCAAATATCCAGTCAGTTTTAAAACATTTAATAGACAATGGGGAATATTTTATATACTTATTTGTTTATAATTAGTTTATTCCATCTTTAATCTCTAAATTGTCTCTATTTTTTTCTCCCTATATTTTTTAATTGTTGAAGAAACCATGACATTTGTCCTAGAGACTTTTTTTATGCTGGATTTTGCTTTATGCTGATTGAATCTCCAGTGTGTCCTTTAACATGTTTCTCTATTCCCCGTACTTCCTGTAAACTAGCACTTAGATCTAGAAGCTGGCTATAATTCAGGCTTTTTAGTTTCTTTTTTGCAAGGCCATTGCAGAGGTGACCCTGTGTACTTCTATATGAGGCATATGATGCCCAGTTGTCTCTTTTCTTGTGGTGTTAGAAGCCATTAAAAATCATTGTCTGAATCCTTTTTTTTTCAACACTGAAAATTCTATCATTCTTTCTTCCTTGATTAGCTGTAATATTTCTATTAAGGTTAATTTTCTCTTATCAACTATTTGCTTACCCTGAAGTACAGGAGAACAGAATTTCTAGAATAGTTGGCCTAAGGCTACACACCTGCTTTCCCCATCTTGTTCCTAGTACCAGGCTCCTGGGGCACATAGCAATGGCAGCAATAACTGGCCCAAACTAAGGTTCGTCACAGTGCCTGGTTCTGAGAGCTGGTGGGCAGTGTAGCTGTGAGGTCCAGGCACAGGATCTGTGAGCGTCTCAGTCATAATTCTGGAAAAGGCTGGATATGGGAGTACTAATTTATATGCAGAGAGGAATGAATACTGCTGATGGGCCAAACTTGTGGTTGTCCAGAGGTGACTAAAGTGCAGCTATCAGACTGGATGTGACACTGAGCTTTCTCCTACGTCAGGGATCCTTAACCCGAGAATGGCTTCATAGGCCCTAAAAACTGCCCCCACCAATATATGTAAAATTGTGTCTGTAGGTATATTTTTTGTTATCATCAGATTCTCAGAGGGTCTGTGATCAAAAAAATCCTTCAAAACCAGGAGGATTCCTGGGTTGAGTATTTAGTGGGACCAAGGGGTCTGGATCATGTTATGTGCGAGTCAATGTATGGGCAGCAAAAAGCAGAGGAAGTCACAGCGAGTTGCTGAGCCTCCTCTGACGTGAATGGAGCAACGGAGCACAGGGTGCATGTGACTGGGCCACAGAATCAAGTCAGGGATGGACACTTAGTGTTAAAGCCCCAGGATGGTGTGACTGAGGCTGTTGATAAAGATGGTGCCACAGCTGGGATGGACTTGGGAATTCTGAAATGGGACTGAGCCTGCAGATTGAGGTGCTGGGGGAGCCAGGTGCAAGGACTGGGCAGGGTGTAGGCCAGAACCCTGACTTCCAGGAGGGGCTGGCATCCTGGGGGCAGAAAGGCTGTTCCTTCAAGCTATAGCAGGTGTGCTTGCTGGTATGTTGGTCATGCACAAGCACTCTATAGGAATATTAGGCAAGATGGTCTGATCAGAGTATCTAAATGCTTAAAAACCTGACCAGTTTTGTTTTTCTTTGCAGTATCTTATCAAACATCCACGAAGTACATCAGAACATGGGCTATTGCCCTCAGTTCGATGCCATCACAGAGCTGCTGACTGGAAGAGAACACGTGGAGTTCTTGGCGCTCTTGAGAGGCGTCCCGGAGAGAGAAGTCGGCAAGGTACCGTGGGCACCGGAAAGCCAGCCTGTCTCCTTTGGCATCCTAACAGTGTACCTTACGGCTGTGACCTTCACACATGACCATCGGCTTCAGGCTGTTCTTCCTTGTGGATGCAGCAATATGAAGTGCTGGCTCTTTGCAGCTCCTTTCAGGGTGGGAAGCCGTGGTGGCGGTGGGACGGGGATGGGTGACCTGGCTCACACCGGTGGGCGGAGAGGGAGTGCCGCTCCCACCACGCGAGTCCCTTCTCCCCCTGCTGTTGGCTCCTCCACACTTGCCAGGTCGTGATTGTATAGAATCTGGTCCTACTCAGTGAAAGAGTTTTCATACGCAAGTGTAAGAAAGCATGATAAAATTCCCAAACCCAACAAAGGTCAAGATGCTTTTTATCACCCTTAGGTTGGTGAGTGGGCAATTCGGAAACTGGGCCTCGTGAAGTATGGAGAAAAATATGCTGGGGACTATAGCGGAGGCAATAAGCGCAAGCTCTCGACGGCCATGGCTTTGATTGGCGGGCCTCCTGTGGTGTTTCTGGTGAGTGTGACTGTGAATGGAAAACTTTGTTCTGGCCTGAATGGAAGACATCTCTTTTCTAAAGTCCTCGGTGTCCAGGCCGTGCATGACTGGCTTGGCAATGGCAAGCCCCCCTCCCCCGATGAGGAACAGCGGGGCAGCCTCAGAGAACCAGAGGGAAGCTCCCTCGCCCCTCTCCTTGACACACATTGGGGTGGCTCTGACATGCCCTCAGATGCTCCAAAAGAGGAGATACTCCAGGGACCTTGTTTCTCTAGCATGGAGAACCCCAACAGGTGCGGCTGAGGCTGGGTGTGTGATTTGACCTTTCTCTGGACCATTCTATATGCCATCCATGTGTTCATCCCCTGAAGACTGAGAGTGTGGATACAGCTTCAGGATCCCCAAGGTAGCACCTGGGTCATAGTTCCTTACATACAGATAAATGGAAAACAGAAGGTCAGACTGACAGTGGCCCTTGCCCATTTTCTTCTGTAGAGGAGAAGAGCACTGAAGTTATTATAGGAAGAAGCCTTGGGCTGAGGCTTTAAAGTTATCCAGACTATTTGGATTTGGAATTTGTTTCTCTAAGACTAGCAAGTACAGTATAACAGGCTAAGCCAGAGTGAACTAGAATTAAAAAACAAGAAAAGAAAAGGAATTTTACCCAAACCTTAAACTGACTTCAGTAGACATTTCAGACAAAAATAATTTTTAGTATATACTTGTCAGTCATGAAAAGATGGTTGAAACTAAATGACTTTTCCCCTTCCCTTTCTGTTTATTTGGAGAAATTTCATTTCATAAAAAATTAAGTTTGAGTTTTCTACTTCAGTGACACATGTGTAAAAGTGAACTGGTTGCAAACAGTATGAAATATTCATGTATGTAAGGTCTGGTCTTTGGTCCATCAAGAAATAAATAGAATGGTAAGTTAAAACTTAGGCTATTTCAGAGATGCTTCTGAATTTAAAACCAAACCCATCTTTGATTTTTTTTTTTTCCCAGCACATAATAGGGTTTATTTTATTCTAATTACAGGATGAACCGACCACAGGCATGGACCCCAAAGCCCGGCGATTCTTGTGGAATTGTGCCTTAAGTATCATCAAGGAAGGGAGATCAGTAGTGCTTACATCTCATAGGTCTGTAGTGAAGACTTAGCTTGGCTTCTTTGTTGTGTAACTTTTAAGTTTTCCAAGTAGTATATATGATCATTGTATAAAAAATAGAAAACACAGAAAGGCAAATAGAAAAAAAAAATTATGATTACCTGACATTGCATCACTAGGAGACAGCTATTACTGTCATCGGGCAATATATCTTTGCAGAGTTTCCCTATGCAAATCTATACACAGTGTATATGTTTTTTACAAACAAAAATGCAAGCTTTAGCATATATACTAAGTTCTTTTTCCCTTAACAATACTGAGAACATTATTCCAAGTCAGTTAATTTAGATGTGTCATCTTTCTTATAGCTATTAGTGAATAGTATTCCATTAGGATATACCCTAATTTATTTAACCATTCCTCTTTTGTGTAGACATTTGGATCATTTCCAACTTTTTTCACGATTATAAACGGCACGGCAGTGAACAGCGTTTTCCCTACATCTTCATGTATTTGTAACAGGATGCAATTATGCCCTAGGAAGCTGGGGATCTGTTTCTTTGAAATGCCAGATGTCATGGTGATGTTCTGATGGTTATAGAAGCATCTCTCTAAAACTAAGCCTCATTCTGTTTTCCCACAGTATGGAAGAATGTGAAGCTCTTTGCACTAGGATGGCAATTATGGTCAATGGGCGGTTCAGGTGTCTTGGCAGTGTCCAACATCTGAAAAATAGGTAACAAAGATAGTTTCTTTGGGATCCCACATACTGAGACATCGTGTATTTATTCTTTTGTGAGTGTATACGTGGTTCTCTAAAATAAAGGGAAATAAACTGAACAAGATGGTATAGTGGAAAGAATGAGGACTTTGAAGTCAAACAGAGCTGCGTTCAAATTCTGTCTTTACCTTTTATTGGGTTGTAGGCACTTTGGCAAGTTATTTAACCTCTCTGAGAGGCAGTGTTCTAGGAATATCTACTTTCTAGCTTTGTTATAGAGATGTAATGGGAAGATTTATATGTGCCAGTAAGGTTAGAGCATAGGCTTCAGAGTCAAGCACGAGTTGGGTCCACACCCTGGCCCCACCATTTCTGAGCTACGTACCATGAGCAAGTGACTAACTCTCTCGGTTTCAGTTTCTCTGTAACATCTGACAGACCTCACAGGTCTAGGTGAGGATTCAATGAAGTCATGTCTAAAGCCCTCGGCAAGGCAGCTCACATAGAATAGGTATTCAGTACGTGACCACTGGTTCCTGCTCTCTGAAACTTACTTCTGGGTCTGGCAGGGACCTCTCTCTTTCATGGCCCAAGTGGGGTTCTCAGAGTTAAGTATTCTTTTGAGAAGTTTCCCGAGGGTCTTCCATTTGGACTTTCTTTTTCCTGCTTTCAGGTTTGGAGATGGTTATACAATAGTCGTACGAATAGCCGGGTCCAACCCTGACCTGAAGCCTGTCCAGGAGTTCTTTGAACTCGCCTTCCCAGGAAGCGTGCTGAAGGAGAAGCACCGGAACATGCTGCAGTACCAGCTTCCCTCTTCACTGTCTTCCCTGGCCAGGATTTTCAGCATCCTTTCCCAGAGCAAAAAGCGACTCCACATAGAAGACTACTCTGTCTCTCAGACAACACTTGACCAAGTAAGCTTAGAGTGTCAAAAACAGATTTGCTTTTCAGGGCGAGGCTTCCTGCCGCTTCTCCACCCGCTGCCCATTGTGGGCCCTAGCACAGTATAGATGAGCTGAGCATGAACTCCTGATCTTCTACTACTAGTTATGCTTTTTACCTAACCTCCCTGAATCTGAAAAGGGAGACGATACTACCAACTTCATAGGGTTAATGTGAGAATAAATTGTCATAATAATCATAAAAACTGCAGTTTTTTATTGAGTATCTGCCACGGGCAGGTATTATGCCAGGTGCCTTATCCCATTTATATTAGATAACATCAGGTACCAAATAGATCCTGGCACTTAGTAGGTGTTCAGTAAATGTTAGTTTTCAACTCTCTTCCCTTTAATCAGGCCTGTATGAGTCAAAGTAAATAGATGATCGAGCAGTTGGTGATTTGGGGGCAATAATAGAAGGTCAGTAAATGTTAGTTTTCAACCCTCTTCCCTTTAGTCAGGCCTGTATGAGTCAAAGTAAATAGATGATTGAGCAGTTGGTGATTTGGGGGGCAATAATAGAAGGTCAGTTTTTTAGGTTAATGCTTTGTCAAGTATTCCCCTCTCCCTCCCATACACACAATTTTCTAGTTAATCTATTCTATTTATTCAATCTCGTATTCTCTAATTTTCATGTGGGGAAAAATGCAACTAGAATAAAGAGAGCAAGTTAGAGGTATTTATAAAGGTCCACCTTTATTTTGACAGGTATTTGTAAACTTTGCCAAGGACCAAAGTGATGATGACCACTTAAAGGACCTGTCATTACACAAAAACCAGACGGTGGTGGATGTTGCAGTTCTCACATCTTTTCTGCAGGATGAGAAAGTGAAAGAAAGTTATGTATGAAGAATCCTGTTCATACAGGGTGGCTAGAAGAAAGGAGGAACTAGACCTTCCTTTGCACTATGTGAAGTGTTCCAGAGGAAAGAGCTGGAAGGTTTTGTGGGAAGAGGTAAACTGGATACTGTACTGATACCATTCAATGCAATGCAATTCAATGCAATGAAAACAAAATTCCATTACAAGGGCAGTGCCTTTGTAACCTATGTCTTGTATGGCTCTCGAGTGAGAAAGACTTGAATTTAGTTTATTACCTTATACTCATGTGAAACTCTAGTATGGAACCCAGCGGACATATGGGTTTGACATACTTTTTTGTTCCTTTGTATTCTAACTGGGATTGCAACAATAATTCATCAAGTAATCATGGCCAGTGATTGTTTATCAAAATCAAAAGGCATCCTCATTCATTAAGCCATGCCAAGCCAGGAGACTGGTTTCCCGGTGACACGGCCAGTGCCGGCAATGAGTGCACCGGAATTACTAATGCCAAGTTGCTCAGAAAGCCCGAAGCACCATGGTGTGCCGTGCACACTGTTGTGAAAGCTGCTCTACTCAGAGTCTGTTGACATCATCGAATATCAGGTGACAAAATGGTTCCATGTGTGGGGAAAGTCCTGCTTTGATTCCCTCTTTGATGAACTGCTCTGATGGTGGTGACATGCAAATTGCAACATGTAAATTGCATGGTGACACGCAAGAGTGAGACTTGGTTTCATTGTTGTCCTTGCTTGGAACCATGAGTCTCCAAGGTTATCTTTGTGGGACTCTAAGTATACTTAGATCCTGGTTAAGAAGCAAAGAATCAGCAACTGCATTGTTGGGGCCGCAGGCTGCGGAAGCCAGGGCGTGGGATGAAGGAGATGATGCGTTCAAACCAAGGGAGGCCTGTGTCCATTTGTCCTGATTGTCTGCTAACACGGTACAGTGCATCTCAAGATCTTGTTGTTTGATACAAGCATAGTATTATTTCTGGCTTTTTGGATTAATCTAGAATATGAAAAGATGGAGTTGTATTTTGAGAAAAATCTTTGTACTTTTAACGTTGTTTGGAATTGTAAGTTCTGTCAGTGACTTTTGAAACCTTAGAATGGCCTCTTTGTAGAACCCTGTGGCACAGAGGAGTATGGCCACACTGCCGCGCTAGCTTTATTTTTTCATGTAAGTTTGCGAATGGATCATCTAATGCCTAGTGACTAGAAAACACTGTGATGGCCAAGATCTCATGACAACATTGTATTTAAGTTTCTTTAAGATCGTTTAGAATACTTTTAGTATCAGTGCATTAATCAAGTATTTTTTGAGTGTATGTTATAACTGAGTATGGATGGATGCGGTGAGGAGATATTAAGTCTCAGTAGATTTCCTGTGCCATGTTTGTCAGCTAACTGGTTTACAAATACAGGTTTTGTTGTGGTTGTGGGAACCCACTGAAAGAATATTGGGCAGCCCACTTTTTGAAAATAGCAACAATGCAAAAGCCAAGAAAGTTTAAATGTCATAAGGGTCACAAGACTATATAATGAATACTTTCACAGAGAAGACAGCTAGCTTCAAAGCTTGTTGAATAACATAAAACTGTGCTTATGGCATTTAGTACCTTCGAATAATTAACTTTGAAAATCTCAGATACCCCATTCTGACAATCTCAAATTTTTCATCTCTTCAATCACTAACCTATCATGAAAAAAAAAAAACAACAACAAAAAACAGCAAATGCCCCCACGTAAAGATTATCTCAGACTTTTCTAACCCAGTTTAATTTTTTTAGTCAGTAAATACTTGTTAAAAATAATATTGCACTAATGCTTAATGTCATCTGTCTTGAGGCAACAAAATTATGAGAGAAATACTGTTTGGTAAAGTCATCTTTCAGTATCATTACTAATGTCTTCTCCTTTAAAAAAAATTTAGATATTAACTCTAAAGGTGCAAATTTCAGATCTATCCAAATCTGTATTTTTTCTTTTAAAATTTACTGTATGTTATCATGCAACTTGTTGCTTGGAAAAAGAAAATGACCTTTAGGGGACTTCCCTGGTGGTCCAGTGGTTAAGACTTCACCTTCCAATGCAGGGGGTGCAGGTTCGATCCTTGGTCGGGGAGCCAAGATCCCACATGCCTCACTGCCAAAAAACCAAAACATAAAACAGAAGCAATATTGTAACAAATTCAATAAAGACTTTAAAAATGGCCCACATCAAAAAATCTTTAAAAAAAAAAAAAAAAAGAAATGAATGCCGATATTTTCTAAAATGATAAACAAGTAATGAAGGCATTTTTCCAATAACTATTGGCATGAGCTCATATTTTATGCTATCTTTAATGATATAAAACTCATAGAATAATTGTTTCTCCTTGTTCAATATTTTTCAAAATCAAGCTTCTGTTTTCCCATTTCACTAGAATCATGTTCTAATTCTGTATTATATTAAAACCATGAGTAGCTCCTTTTTTTGATTACTTCAAGGCCATATTTTAAAAAATCAAAAGACACTGTGAACTACTTTGAAAAAAAATGCAACATTTCAATATAGATTTAAAGGTTCTCTTAAGCTAGAAAAAGTCTACAGCTACCCATCTACTTCATTAATATTGTTACCTTTTAGACTATCCAAACAGCAATCTTTTAAATTTTTCTGTGTAAGCCTAATTATAGTAGAAATTTTTACAACTCTCTGCTCAGTCAGGTAAAATTTCTATATAATCCCTGTGGAAATGTAACCATGTGAGTTTCAGAAATTTTCGAAGGTGTTTAAAGATTTCGGCTTTTGCTTCTTTTGGACACCTTAAACCTTATTAACTGTGAATATGAAAAATACAAAAGAAAACAATAACAAAGCCCTCTATATGTAAACGCCCAGCATAGGTCATTGTTAAAAAACAAATAACCAAACCTCAAACTACTGTATTTCAACATCTGTACTGAAGCCATATGCATTGTGACTATTAAATGTTGCACAGCATTCACTGTATACTAATCATTGACTAAAGGGATATGTCTGTTTTCTTCTCGTGGTTGTATATATCAGGTAAAAATTTTTTCCAAAGAGCCATGTGTCATACTGAACCACTTTGACGCTGAGATATTAATTTCTACCCTTGTTACTATTTACTAGTAATAATATAGTGCTATAGTCATATCATTCTAATTCTCTTCAGAATTGTTGCATCCCTTTTTATAGAATGTTTAACCTTCCATAAGGTTTAAGTATTCTGTTCTCCCGTCTTATACCCTACGATGAAGCTATGTTTTTGTGCTTTTTCTTTATCATTGGCCCTTCATTCCAAGCACTTTATGCTGTCTGTAATGGGATCTATTTTTGCACTGGAATATCTGAGAATTGCAAAACTAGACAAAAGTTTCACAATAGATTTCTAAGTTAAATCCTTTTCATTAAAAGAAAAAAAAGAAAAAAATTTTGTATTGTCAATAACTTTATATGAAGTATTAAAAAGGCATATTTCTATGTTGTAATAAGTCACAAAATAAACCTGTGACAGTTCTGTTGTGGTCTGTACTAATTTATTTTCGTGCATTCATAGCACCACCTACTGTTGGAGCTTATAAAGTCATTACAGAAGTAAGAAATGTCTGCTTATAGAAGGGAAGACGCTTGGACCAAAAGTAGAAATTTAGAAAAAACTAAATGTCCTGTTAATCACAAAAGAAAATCGAGGGGACTACTTGAAAATATAGGGTGTTTTGCACTTTCATGGTTCAGTTTTGGTAGTAACTGATACTAAGTTTAAGAGGTTTTAGATAAACTTATTTTGCTTAATGATTATGAAGCTGTAGAGATCTCTGCAAATACTCTGTAGCTAAGCCATTTAATAAAAACCTCATTACTTCATTTGGCACTGAGGAAGCTCCAAGGCAGCCTTCAGTGCTCTTTTGTTTATTCAACCAAAATACAAGGACACAGTGTGGCAGGTGTACCCGCAAGGTGCTGGCAAGGGTGAGCATGCAGGAAAAATAGGCAAACATGGGAGAAGAAACGATACCAGTGTTGGAGGGGCCTTCCCTTTCTTCTGTAAAAAGTGCTGTGCAGTCTGCACCCAGGATTATGTAGTGCTATGATATGTGGGTGTATTTGTCATAGCTCATATGCATTGTTTCTGAGACTGACTGCTAATCTCGGTCCTTGAAGAACCCCTGTCAAACAGGCCCTCTTAGGCAGCACAGTGGAGTCGTGGCTCTACCTGTGACCTCTTGATGGCCATGACGTGTAGAGAGCAGTCCTTTGCTAAGGTGTGGATCTGAACTCTGCGGGCGGAACAATTGTGGCTTTGCGACTGAGCCTGGTTGACTGCCCAGCATCAGCATCACGATTATGTCTCTCCCCCTTGAAGTTCACATTATAGCCACTTTAAGGAAATGACAGAAAACTGTGTTTGTGAAAAATGACAATTGAGGGAGAGAAAAAAATACTGAAAAATAAAAGGCAGTTAAGATAATATGTTACTCATGAGTCTTGACCAAAACATTCTTCTATCTAGGAAAAAAGCCTGTATAAACATTTACAGGTTCAAAAAAACTCTGGAAACTTTGGAATGCTAATGCGTACATTGAATAAGAAAAAGCTTGAGAAGATTAGCTATCTTTTTCAAGGGTTTAACTGTGTTGTCAGGTATTTCATTTAATCCTCAGAACCTGCCGTATGAGGTAAGTAGTACCATTTGACATATGAGTAAACCGACTCAGAGAATAAGGAACTTGTTCAAAGTGACACAGCTAGTAACTGGCAGAGGGTTCTTCTGGTGAAGTTAAAAGTTAAATCAGTTTGGTTCTTTTGGTGAAGTTAAAAGTTAAATATCAATTAAAATTGTCCTTATAAAATCAGTTTGGCATCATTATGCAATAATGTAACAAATATTTCTTGAACTCTCTCATGCACCAGATACTCTTCTAGGTTCTGGGGATACAGTGTTGAAGAAGGCCGAATTCCTGCTCTAATGAACTTGAATTTCAATGGAGAAGTTATATTCATATTCACAACAGATGTGTGGGTAAAGAAATATAATAAATTCAGACAGCACTAAGTGCTAAGAAGAAAATACAACACAGTAACAATAACCACGGAGAGGTGTCAGGCCTCTGCGGCGTGACATTTAAGCTCAGATGTGAATAAAATGAACAGGAGCCAACATTTGAAGGTGGGTAGGAAGAATGTTCCTAGAAGAAAGAACACTCGGTGCAAAAGCCCCAAGTGGGAAAAATCTTGGCAAGTTGGGGAGCAAGGAGAGAATTCCAGTGTCTCTGGAGTTGTAGGGAATGGAATCAGAGATGGCAGGAACCAGAACTTGTGGAGCCTCGTAGTCCTGTGTAAGGTGCCTGGATTTTATTGTTAGTGCAATGAGGAGCTGCTGGAGAGTTTTAAACAAGGAAGTGGCTTGATCTATGTTTCAGAAAGAACTTTGCTGGTTATATGGGAAGAAAGGACAGTAGGGGGGCTAAGTAGGAGAGGATGGTAGATTGGGCCAGGATGGTAGCAACAGACATAGGAAGGAATTGTAACACTGAGGATCTGTTTTAGAGATACAGCCAACAGGACCTGCTGATGGGCTGCAAAGGGGATGAGGGAAAGAGAGATATCAAGGTGACTTCTAATTTGTGACCCAAACTAGGTAGATGGTTGTGTTCAAAAGGCAGTTAGTATTTCAGTCTGCAGCTCAGAGGCAAGGATGGGAAAAAAGATAAAAATGCGTGAATCATCGGCACATACATGGTACTTAAGCCTTTGGACCGAATGAGCTTACCTAGAGAGAGGGAAGAGAGAGAATATTCTTGAGGCCCGAGACGCTACCCACATTTAGAAGACACACCAGCAAAGAAAAAAAAGGGACTGGCCAGTGGGGAGGAGGGAAATCTAAGAGTAAGATGCCATGTATTAAAGCTCAGAATCAAGTGTATTTGGGAAGGTAAGAAGTGGTCGATTGTGTCCAACATGGCTGAGAAGATGAGCAAGGTAAAGGCAGCAAAAGACCATTGATTTTGGTAACAAAGAGATCCTTGGTGACCTTCCGAAGAATCATTTCAGCAGACTGACAAAGATGCAGGCCTACCTGGATTGGTTTCAGGGAAGAATAAGAGGTAAGGAAGGGAAGATGGTGAGTATACACAACTCTACAGAGAGTTTTGCTTTGAAGGGAAACAGAAAACACGACAACAGCTGGATTACAAAACTTCTATTTGGATTCTTTTCTTGCCTGTTAATAGTATAGGCTGCACCTGAGCACCATCTCACCTTTCCCTTCTGACTTTTTGTTTGTTTGTTTTTTAATCCTTTAGACATTTCTTCTATCAGGAGCCTAACACACTGTACCTTGTTTTCCAAATTCCCGTTAGACAACTAATTCATAATTTACTATATGTTTTAGAAATGTAAAATAATATAACTATAAATATAGACTACAATATGTTTTAGAAACGTAAAATAATACAGCTATAAATTTACAATATGTCTTAGAAATGTAAAATATAGACTATCAAAAGAGCTTGGAAATACCAAACCTAGTTTTAGAAAGCAGAGGTATACAACTAAAATGGAAATTAAAGGTGTTTCAAGGAAAACCCTAGCGTATCTGTGGTGGTACTGAAGAAACCTTCCTTCTGGGATTACTATCATGCTATTTTCTTGATACAACATAACATTTACAATAAAGTTGGTAAATTATTACTGTGTCACCATCCTATAGTAACACAGTAAAAGCTCCAGATACGATAATATAAATATAAAACGCAAATTAAGAAAAAAACAAAATGGGTATGTAGGCTTTTATTAGGGCAAGCATTTCCATAAACATAAAGATCTCCTTAAAACAAATAGATGTCCCAAGGATCTTCATTAAATAGTGATCCAAAATGAACAAAAATTCATAAAACTGTAAACACATTTCAGCATATAAGTCTTCTGAAGTTTTTTAAAAATTATTTTCCAAGTGAAAGTTACAAGTAATTAATGTGAAAACCATAATTAAAACAGGTGACACAGGTTATACTGTACTTTCCCAAGGTAAAGAAATATATTTGATATAATATTCTTCTGAATTCCATTTGATATCACAAAATAAACTTTACTGGGCAAAAATGTTTTAAAAATCTCAGATAACACAGACATGATTAAAAGATGACACTGTATGTAAATAATTTAAAGATATTGTCAGTCACAGAAATGTAAAATCATTATATGAATATAAGAAAATGCTACAGAGCAAAATATTGTTAAAATAGAGAAGAAGATGGAAGCAACCTAAATGCCCATCAACAGACGAATGGATAAAGAAGTTGTGGTACATATATACAATGGAATATTACTCAGCCATAAAAAGGAACGAAATTGAGTCATTTGTTGAGAAGTGGATGGATCTAGAGACTGTCATGCAGAGTGGAGTGGGTCGGAAAGAGAAAAACAAATATTGTGTATTAATGCATATATGTGGAACCTAGAAAAATGGTACAGATGAGCCGGTTTGCAGGGCAGAAGTTGAGACACAGATGTAGAGAATGGACATATGGACACCAAGGGGGGAAAACTGCGGTGGGGTGGGGATGGTGGTGTGCTGAATTGGGCGATTGGGATTGACATGTATACACTGATGTGTATAAAATTGATGCCTAATAAGAACCTGCAGTATAAACAAACAAACAAACAAAACAACTAATACTAAACTTTCATTGGGTTATTTGTATGGAAATATGTTAATATAAATGTTTCAGACATTACATGAAATTTCTAAAAATCTTATATGTTCTGGTATAATGTTATATGTAATAATCCTAGTTATTACTTTAAAATGTATATCTCAGAAATAACTAATTTTCTTGTCAACTGCATTATTATGAACTTTCATCAAATCTTTAACTGTGGTCATTTTTAAGTCTTTTGTCATTTACAGACAGTTCTGGGTGTACTCTGATGCTTTTGCAAATATGTTCCTATAAAAGGTTTTCATCTTCAAGAAATTCATGGAAAAGACTCTGACAAGTACAGGTTTCTGGTAACTGACTGTACTGCTGAACTGAATGAATAAGCATTTTCAGAACTCTAATGAAAAACTGATGAACTCATAAAAGTGCTAACAAAAGATCAAGATGAAAAAAAAATTTAATTACATGGGACTGAATGAACTGATGAGGATGAGTATAATTTTTGTGACTTTCTGCCTGAATTAAACAAAAAAAATCCCACAAGGACTCAGAGGCAAAGAATATACAAATCAATTTTCACTGCAAAGTAAAGGAGCTGTTACAGTGGAGGATTACTGGACTGAATGTCAATATTATGACATAGTATGAGTGTGTTTCAGGTTTGGTAATTGCAATCATTGTTGCTTTTGTTGTGGTCATCCATGTACAATGCTTCGTGTCAGTCTATTTATCACTTGTAAAAATAAAATACAGTGTGTGTGTGTGGAAAAAAAAATAGAGAAGAAGAGATGTTCTGAAACAAATGAAAAATCAAGATCAAGAAGTAGTGGCGACTACATATTTCTAAAGTATAATAGATACTGAAATGCCAAGGGGAAAATGAACAGAACTATCCTGAGGTGGTAGTGACAATGGACAGAGCTGGCTTTTAAAATGCAGAGACATAGTGAATTAACTTACTATTTTCTTCAAATAAAACTGAGACTCTCTTGGAAGAATTTAAGCACCATTAGCAGACACATCTTATGGCAGTTCATGAAATGCTTCATATTTCAGTGGAAAACTATTTCAACGGTGAAAATGATATAGGAATCAGAAGCATATTCTGAGACACTAGGTAATTTACACTTTCTCGAACTGAAAAAAAATTCATAAGAAGGTATATAAAGTTATTGACTAAATCAAATTTGTTCTAAGAATAACTTGTGCCTAGTGAAATAGCCTACCAGCTGCTACAACTCTGGGATCCTCATGAGACTGGTGTCTCCCAGCTGCTCGGCCATCTGCACTCTCGTTCCACCAAAGAACATGAACTGCAGAAATAAATAAACCTGAAATAGATTCTAAAGACTGTGGCATTACTACAAATAAGAAAGACAGAAATATTAATCAGAAACTGAAAGTCCTGTTCTTTAAATCAAAATAGTGAGTACAACAAGGTAACACTAAGTATGTTAGTGATAAGAGTTCAGAGGGGTCAGAGATTTGGGAGAGAAAGTTATAAGATAATTAGTCAAACTGGTTTTATAGATGAAGAAACAGAAGGCTTTTACTTTTAAAAAGCAAGACTATAAAAAAATTGTGTTTACTACTGAAAATTTGGCTGATACAAAGAATATAAAAAGTGCCATAATCTTAACCACCTAGAGAAAACCTCTTTTAATATTAATATTTAGTTTATTTCCTTCAAAAAATATGAGTGAAATAAAACTAGGGTCTTACTGTATATTATGCTTAGAAATAGATTTTTAAAAATCAACAATGAGTATTTTCTTTGGCAGTGATATTAATTTTTAATGGCTCTGTGAATTCCTCCTTATAGATATAGCAACTTTTTATCCCAACACTTTATTGTTGTTATATTCAAAATATATATTGTTGTTATATTCAAAATAGTGTGGTATTCTACAAAATACTGAAATAAGTGTTCTTGTACTTATTTAAATTTTTAAAAAATAATTATAAGTAATATGTGTTAGCTGTATAGATTTTGGAAAATGCAGATAAACAAAAAGGAAAGCAATAATCATTTCTAATCCTACCAACCTGAAATAACTACTTTTCAATTTTGGTGTATCTTTTCCATATTTATGTATATATGTATGTATTTTTATATGTTTAAATATTTATATACACACAGAATATATGTTTATGCTTAAATAAGATACATGATGTATATGATTTATGAGTGTGTCTATTTGTGTATTACAAGTATATTATATACATAGGGTCATATCACATTGTTTCTAAAGTTTCCTTATCATAAACAATGCTGACAAAAACTTCCTTAGAGCAGCACCTATCATGTACATTTATAAAAATAACAATGTCAAAGACAAATCACTACTTACAGTTATTGGGTGCTTCCTATGTGCTAGGCCTGGCTCTAAGCGTTTTGCATGTATTAACTCATTTAGTCTTCACAATAATCCTAGGTGGTAGGTTATTATTATCACTATTTTATCAATGAGCAATGTAAGGCACAGAAAGTTTAAGTAACTCACTCCAAGTCACAAAGTTAGTAAGCGGTGGAGCTGGGATTCAAACCCAGGCAGTCTGGATCTCATTATTTCCTCAATATAATCTCTTAAAATGAAAATTGAGAGAACCAAAGGGAGTATCTTATATATACTTACATATGTACAGTGTACATATTATAAATTGTCATCCAGAAACGATGCACTGATTTATACTCCACATATTACTCTTCCCTTTTCTCCACTGACAATGAATTTAAGATTAAAAAATGTGCATACTCATTTTCAGTTTTTTCTTATAAAAGTTAGATATGTCAATTATAAAAACTAAAATACTACTTAATAAATATTAATTTCATCATTCAAATGACCACTATATGTTTTACGTCCTTTCCAATTTCCTTCCTGTGTAACTGAACACATCCATACAACTATGCATATTTCCTAGAATATTGGGAAAAATAATTTAAAAATTAAGGCTTTTAATTTATACCGCCAAATTTTGTGTAGGGGAAAGGCTAAGCCAGTGCACCCTACACAGTAGGGGTACTTATTTTTTCCCAGCCTATTTAGTACTATATTTATAAAAGTATGTATTTATTAGGTGAAAATGGCTCTCATTATTGTCTTAATCTGCATCTTCTTTAATATATATTCAGTAGTCATCTGTACATTTACCTTTGCATAAGTTTTTATGTTTCTCTTTGTTTTTGAATTTCATTTACGGTGTTTTGGGGCATGCAGAAAGATTGAGCTTTTTTATAATAAAATCATCAATTCATTGTTTTTCCTTCATTGTTTCTTCATTTGTTATTTTGGCTTAAGACATATAGTTGTCATTCATATTATTTAATAAATTCATCTATATTTTATTTTAGTAATTCTATAACTTTTTTCTACTCTGAAATCTATAACCCATTTGAATTTTATTTTTTAGCATATGGCATGAGATGGACATCTAATAATTTTCATAATTTTTCTCTTCATATATTTTCCAATTTGAAAATAAATTTTTCTGTATATTCTGATAATTTTCTTAGGATGTACTATTAGAAGTTAAATTTCTTGGTAAAGATCAGAAGCTCAGCTTTGAATATGTTAGGTGTGAGATGTCCACTGGACATTCAACTAAGGAAGTTGAGGAGGCAAATGGATATAATGTGTCTTTCAACTATTTTATTAGCTATTCTTAGTCATTTATCCTTCCAGGTAAACTTTACATACATTTTTTAGTTTGCCACAAAAAATGCTCTGAAATTCTGACTGCAATAACTTTCAACTTTAAAAGTTAAATGCCCCAATAAGTGTTTATTAAATAAGTTAACGTATGTATAATTATCTGTCTGCTGTGTATACTTGACTAGAGTGTTAGGAAGTAATTGTTAATCATGCACATGCATTATTTCTAATATACATATACACACATAATGTACATGTACATACATATACATAAATATATGACATTTTGGTCTCCTTTTTCTCATGTCATTCATACACACACACACACACACACACACACACACACACACACATAAATGGAAGGTTGATGGAAATATCCCTTAAGAACCATTAGTTCTTTTTGTATTAGAGGTATGGTCACTATATACATTTTTGCTGTGTTTAATCTTCTGAGTCTTAGTGAACTTAACTTTAGGTAGGAAATTACCTGCCAGAAATTTTCCCCTGTGAATGTAAATGTGTGTGTATGCAAATACGTATATGCACATGTGTATACACACACTCATATGGCATTTGTGTTTACAATTTCATGTTATTGTAGTTTTGGATATCATGTGCCAATTCCTGAAGCTGATTAATCAGAATTATCCAGTACAAATGTTGGTACAAACAAAGCTATGGACAAATTTGGGGCTTATGTTGACCAGCTGATATGTCAAATGAAACCAGTAGGCTCCTTTCTCTGACATATTTTTGGTTATAACACACAGTTGCCTATATATGTGATTTCATTGTGCATAATGTCATATTTATAATTATCTACTTGAGTTCATTCCCCTCATGTCCCCTATGAGTTATATTCCTATTGCCCAAGTGTCTAAGCTTACAATGAAAGCAGGTATTCCCACCAAAAACAACTGCAGCCAGCTACTCCTACTTTTGGTGGACATGTTTTTTTGTGTCATTTTAACCAAATTCTAATAAGACAATATTACACAAATAAACAACTGCCTGGTATACTAGTTTAATAAGTATTATAAATAAAATATATCAGAAAATGAGCCAGTGGGGTATTTGTAACAGTTGCTTTTTTAGTTGATTTTTCAGGAATTTGTATTGATACTTGGAAACAAGTATGTGGTCAAGGCACATAATTTTGTTATCTTTCACAAGAGAAAGAAACTAATAACAAAGGAAGCCCAGGGAACGGTGAAACAGCAGTTGAGATAAGTATGTGTGTGCTCGGGGGAGGTGATTTTTGTTGTAGGGCAGAAACTAGAACTGTGCTGGGAGAAGAATCATGAGTACTTCAAGCTCCCTTATATTCATGTCAGGGCTCACTTTCAGCAGCAATAACTTCCAAGTCACCTATAAGAGAGCGTTTGATCGACATTTAGTAAAGTCAAAGTTCAGAATAAAGTTGTAAGGAATAATTTTGGCCCTGCCCCAGTAGAGAGACTCAGGATAAAGACTATATTGCTAATTTTGAGTGATGGGGCCATTATGGCTCCTCTTTAGTCTTTACAGAAAGTCAGTCTCTATGTAAATCCCCGTCCTGTCCTATCCCTTGAGAAAGGAGTACAAACCTAAACAACAGAAGGAGAAAAATCTTTAGGTTAGATTCGCGTATTAGACCAATTCCCGTCAGTTAAAACTGTCTATTTTGTACATTTCTCATTAAGTTTAAATGAGGTTGTCATCCTATGTGCTATGAGGTTCCTGACCCTACCTGCCTGACTTGGGCACTGACCTCAGGAGACAGTGGCAGCTGGGAGGATGCTTCACCACTGGCACCCTGGGGCCCTATTTAAGGTTCCCTGTCTGCAAAATGCTGGGAGGTTGCGTATTTCGTTAAAAAGGGGGAGGCCAGTTCTGTTGCTAGCTGCTGGTTGACCTTCTTCTCCTTCCCCCTTCAGCCTGGAGGGGTTTGTAAAAGGACAAATCAAAGAGGCTGGACCACCGCCTGGCATAGGCCCCAATGCTGCGACAGCAATCGCGCGGGGCGGCAAGAACGCAGCAGCTGGCGCTTCAAGGATGTCCTCACGGCTGCCTGGCACCTAGGCTGCAAAAGCCCCCCGTCCATGGCTGTTCGAGAGCCGGCCGGAGGCAACCCTGGCAGTGGGTCTTCCCCTAACGGCACCCTTCCTCCCCCAGCGTGTCCCGGGGTCCTTGCCCTGCGGGTTCTGGGACTTGCACTAGAACTTGGGCGGCAGCACCAATCTCGCAGACCTGGGCTCTTCGGCCTGTAGGCGCATGCGCGGCCAGCGCGCTCCCAGCAGTCCCCTCTCCTCCCCTTCCCTCCCCTCCCCCAGGAGACATTTTGGTCACGTCCCAGCAGCAGGTACCCGAAGAGCCAGTGTACGAGCGGCCAGAGCCCTAGTCAGGCTCCTTCGGAAGGCAAGCATGGCGCGGCTTCGAGCGCTGCGAAGGGCAGCGGCCGGTATTCTTCCTTAAATTCCTTCTCCTGTGGCTTCTCTACTGGTAGGGAGCAGCTCCTGCGCAAGGGTAGGTACAGGCTGGGGGCGGCTCAGCTCCTACTACTGCGACGGGGGCGGGGCGGGGGGAGAGGGGGCGGACAGCCCAGTTAGCGAGGCGTCCACCACCTGCCCCTGTCAGGCGCGTTAGGTGTCGGCCCTGACCCTTCGGTGCACTTTTGTTCCCTCGAGAGATCTTACCCCCAGTGTCCGCTGTGACATTAGTTGGTTAATTTCATCTCATCTCCATGCACACCTGCATACACTTCGTAAAAGTTCGTGTGTAGAATGCGAGTTTGTGTGACCATTGGGAAGGCAGTATGGATGCGTGCCTGTCATGCTTTGCATTTAACTCGTGGACGTGTTTGCCGGGGTTAATTTTTACTCGGGTGATTTACATGTAGCTAAAGACCAGTGAGCCTTCACTCTTCCTTATTAAGTGCATTCTCTCTCCCTATCGCCACCTCCAGCACGGCCTTGTTAGAGAGTATTTCTTAGTTGCTCAGAGGAATGGGGGCCCTGAACTAGATAATGGAAATTCAAATTTAAACAAACAAATCAGCAGACTTCTGATCTTGTCTTCTTATTCTTGATATTGGTCCCCAGAGTAACCGCTTTCAACATTTTCAGCTGTTTCTTCTAATGCTTGTTTCCCTTTTTCTGAATTATATACACTTTCTGGTGCTTCTTGATATTTTCAGTTACAGATAGTATCTATTGCTTGGAAATTGAAGATATAGGTCTGTTAACATACCATTCACCCAAAATACACTTCCTTTCCCTCATCTGGTAAATAACATTAAAATAGTTAAAATTTACACTATATTGATGTTTATGCCTTTGTCACTAATTACATTACCTTCTTACACACATAACTACACACACAACACATAACTAAACCCAATTACACAATAGTTACATTCATGCACACACTGAAGTGATATTGCTTATACTATTAAGGCTAGGGAATTATTAGAGGGCTGTCATCTGTGGTTGTATTGGTTGTGCCTTTGCAAAGACTTTTGAATCATCTGTTCAGAGGAAGGGAGGCTTTTTAAAATTAGTAATTCCATAGGTAGTGAGTCAGTTTTTCAAGTTGATGGGTGTCCATATCTAACCAAGCAAGACAAAAAAACATCATCTGTGCCTGGACTGGATCTTTAAGTTTTTTTCTTAGACTTTTTCTCCCTAGAATTCACAATTCATACCCTCATTCAACCCGTATTAATTAAACTCCTTTATGCTTCAGGCACTTTTACAAAAACTGGGGTGCAGAGGTGAACAAAAGACAAAGTTTGTGTCCTCTTGGAACTTCCAGGTTAGGGGAAACAGGTAAACATATGAAGGAAAAACATGTTAGGGATTAATAAATACAATGAGGAAAAACAAGTAGGATATGAAGAATAGAAAGTGCTGGAGGGAGGTAGCAGAGACTGCTAGCTATTTCCCAATAGCCATTCTTCTCCCACCCCACCTTTTTTGAAAATTAGCAATACAACCCTTGCAGCTTAGTGCAGCCATGTGACTGAGTCCTGGCCAGTGGGATGTGTTAATGCATTTATGACCTACTCTAAGTGGTCTTAAAGCAGTTTAGGTTGTTGCCCTCTTTGTTTCTTTCTTATTTCTGCCTGCTGGAATGTGGATGTAATGGCTTGAGTTCTTGGACTATGAGGTAGAAACCACATGCTGAAGATGGCAGAACAACAAGAGAGAAGCAGCCTAGGTTCTGACACCCGTGGTGCACCATACTGGGAGCGCTGTATGAACTCCTTTTTTACTTGAGAAATCATTTTCTAGTGGCTTAAACCTATGATCTTAATCAAAAGGAGAGTAACTATTTTATTTCTCTTTTTCATTTGTTTCTATTATTTTCATTATACCTATCACTTATTATTCACCAAATTCTTTGCCAGAAGAATAAATTTCCTCTCAGTTTGATTAAACCCATTAATCAGCTTGTCAGTTTCATCTTCTGGCATTGTCTTTTGGGGGTCTTTTGTTTTCTTGCTCCAGTGTGGGCTAATTGTTCTCTAAGATAGCATGGTAGTAATTCTGGGATCTCCTCTCACTGATATTCTGGGGATCTCATTTGCTTTGTGTTGGACCTCCTGTTGCCAGGATTTTATAGCTTTTTGTTTCGTTTTTTTTTTTACTCCTACATTTTGGAGAGGGTGCGTGGGAGTTAAACTTTTGAGACTTGCATCTCTAAAAATGTTTTATTCTGTCAACCCTCTTGATTCATATGTTGGTTGGGTATATAACCCAAATTCTACTTTGGAAATAATTTTTCCTTATATTTTCAAAGGCAATTCTCCAGTGTATTATAGCTTCTAGTAAGAAATTCATAGCGTTCTGATTCCTAATTTTTTGTATGTGACTTGTTTTTCTTTCTTTTTGGAATCTTTTCTGTTTTTTTCGTTTTCCCTGGGGTTCTGAAATTTCACAATTACATGTCTTGGAGTAGGCACTTTTTTCATCCATTGTTCCTCACTCAGTGTCCCCTCTTAATCTGGACACTCTTCAATCCTGAAAAATGTTTGTGTTTCTTGGAGTTTTTTCCTTCTCTTGTCAATCTCTGGAACTTCTGTTTTTCAAACATTCTGCCTCCACTTGATCTTCTCACTTTCTTTTTCTACTATTTTACATCTCTACTTTTTTGGTGTAGGTTTTTTTGGGGTTAAGTACCACAATTTTATCTTCTAACTTATCTACTGAATTTTAAACTCCTACTTTCACAGTATTTATTTACAAGAGCTCTTATTTTATCCCTTCCCCAGAACATTTTTATTTTTATTTTTAAAAATAATATTCTCTTTTTTTTTCACGGGTTAAATATTTCTATATCTGTGGACATTAATTACAGGTATTTATTTTAGTCATTGCTTTAGGTCTTCTTCCTGCATTATTTCTTTTTCTTTCAAGTTTTATTATATTTTCTCTCATTTGATTCCTTTTCTCCCTTGTTACTAGGGTTTTTCCTATAATATTTTTATGTTTGTGATCCTTGACTATCAGTTTGTATTTTGGAGAGAGACAAAAAAAAAAAAAAAAAATTGACAGCTCTTTGAGTACCTGGAGGGGCGGCTGTCAAACAGTGGGCTTCACTGTAGGGTTTTCTGACTGGGCTGTTTCATCACTGGGGAAATTGCCCCATTTGCTACCATGGGTAAGTCATTTCTCTTAGTTACCCCTCCTAGGAAACTTCCAGGATTCCATCTGTGAGTTATAAGCCTTACTGCCAGTCTCCTATGATTGAGGAGGGTAGAATGCTGAATATCTCAGTGCTTGGTTGGTAGTCATTCACATAATTTGTTTACAAATTAAGACTAGTTTTGACACTTTCCGCCGTATCTGTTATTCCTGAATGTGGTTCAGCCTTTCAAGAACGTATTAAATAGGATAGGCTAAAGTGCTGTAACAAATAGACACCAAAATGTATGTCTCAAACACAGTAGGATTTTATTTCTTGTTCTTTAAGATCTAAAATGGGTTTTCCTAATTGGCAAGCAGCTCTTCTGTATGTGGTGAATTAAGGACCCAGGCTTCTCGACCCTGTGGCTCTGCCATCCCTAGAGCCCCATCATCAACTGCATCTAGTCAGCAGAAAGGGAGAGAGAATTTACAAGGGGAAAGTACTTACCAGATAGTGAAGAGTAAAATGCATGACTGTAACTTAGAGAGGGAAGACGCTGCTAAGTGCTGAGACAATTTCCTACTCACTTTCTCACAGGTTTTAATTATCCTCCAAACGCTGTGAGTTAAGCTTTATCTCCAAGTGAGAAAGGTGAATTTCTGAGAGAAGTAATTTTCTCAGGTTCACTGCTGCTCAGTGGCACATCCAGGGTTTAAAGCCAGATTTTAAAACCAGTTCAGTTTACCATTTATTTTAAATCAGTTGAGTAATCAATTCACTTTTTAATCTCTTTTAGCTTTACTTGACCATCATGGATTGCTTTTACAGCGTCTTTATAATTTTTTATGCTTTATTTATTCTCAACATTGTATTGAGGGCCAGAGCATTAATGCAAGGGGCTGATAGGCTGTGTCCAAACCCATGGGGCCTGTTGTCTCTTTTGCCCCTTGTTAGGTCCTTCAGGATATTGCCTAGGATTTTCCCATACACACTTTATGACTGAACCTCACATGTCCCTCTATCTCTTATGAAGGTTGACAGACACATGGTTTATAGCAAATCAGCACTACACAGATTAAAATTCCTTCAGAAAATCATTCTGTGTTGTCTTTGCAAGATAGCTTAATGACATTAGTTGAAGTAGTCTTCATATTCAAGATGATTTTCTTCTTATATAGACACTGGATATTAAAAAATACAGTTCCCAGTTTTCCCACTCTCTTGGAGTCTCTTGGAAGTTTGCACTCAGCACAAAATAAACATTGAAAATAGTTAGAGAAAAGTCATAACTTTACAGGCTGCCTTAGTATAAATTCTATTTCAAAGTATATTTCATTGAATAAGGGTCCTGAGCCTGTGAGTGTTTTGGAATGAGGCCTGTTGGTAGATTCATGTGACTAGAGTCTCGTTTGTGATTACCTCTTCAATGAGAGGCCCTCATTTGGTTGGTTAATTCTTTCCTCATTCCTGTCTCGCTGACCTTCTCGTTCTTAAGAGGTTCTAATAAACATTGATTATTCTCAAATCATATATCCTATTCCTCTCTCTTTCAGAGAACATCAATGATACCTATTTTGCAGACAAGAGAATATCAGATTCTAATGTGCCTGATATCATGTAGGAGCTGTCGTGTATATTAATGTCTTTTACTTAATCTTTTCTTTCATATTCTCTTTCATCTCACTTTGGGAAGTTCATATTTCCATTTTACAGATTAAAACAAAAACAGCAACCAAGAAGCTCCGAGAGACTAAGAGACAAAGGTAACAAAGTAAGTTGTTCAGATATGGTTCATTCATTTTAATACTCCCCAATAATCCAGTGTTTGAGTATACTGTTGGCCTGTATCTGCGGGTTCTGCTTTAGCGGGTTCTGCACCTGCAGATCAAAAACATTAAAAAAAAATTCCAGACAGTTCAAAGAGGAAAAAACTTGAATTTGCTGCCCACAGGCTACTATTTACATGGCATTTACATTCTATGTACAGCTATTTCCATAGCATTTGCATTGTAGTAGGTATTATAAGTATTCTAGAGATGATGAAGTATAAGGGGGATGTGCATAGATTGTATGCAAATACTACACTGTTCTCTATAAGGGACTTGAGCATGGCAGATTTTGGTATCTGCTGGGGTCTTGGAACCAATCCCCTGAAATACGAAGGGACATTTGTACCATAACTTTGGTATTTCTTCCCTATTGATTTTTAAGTGTTTCCATATGTTTATTTTATAAATAATGTTTCAGTGAGTAACTGGTACATGGGAGTAGTTGGCAGGTAAACATGGTCACCTAACAGCTTATTGTTTAAGACTTTTAAATACAAAGCCATCACTGGCACTTAGTGATCTTACACTAGTCAAGACCGAGCTCCAGTTAATACTTGAAAATGTAGATCCTATATGTGGAGCATGGCAATTATTGTTTCTGCTTATT
>NW_027175677.1:0-35000 GCF_028021215.1 Eschrichtius robustus
GGTTAGGGTTAGGGTTAGTTTGAAGGTTAGGGCTCGGTTTAGGGTACGGGTTAGGATTAGGGTTCGTGTTAGGGTTAGGGTAGGGGTTAGGGTTAGGTTACGCGTTAGGGTTAGGGTAGTTATTAAACCTATCCCACTCTCTAGATACCCCATAGCACGTCAAGGAATATTATTTGGGGGTCCAGCCATGGAGAAGAGTTTAGACACTAGGAGAAGATAAGGAACACACCCATTATCAAGAAATCACATTAGGATTCTCTTTTTAACCTGTTCCTTAAAACACTAGTGCTTAGGAAATCTATTGGAGGCAAAAGCAGTCAAGGGTAGATTAAGGTTAGGGTTAGGATTAGGTCTAGTTTTAGGACACGGCTTAGGGTACGGGTTCGGGTACGGGTTCGTGTACGGCGTACGGTATGGGTTTGGGTTAGGGTTAGGGTTAGTTTGAAGGTTAGGGCTCGGTTTAGGGTACGAGTTAGGATTAGGGTTCGTGTTAGGGTTAGGGGAGGGGTTAGGGTTAGGGTACGCGTTAGGGTTAGGGTAGTTATTAAACCTATCCCACTCTCTAGATACCCCTTAGCACGTCAAGGAATATTATTTGGGGGTCCAGCCATGGAGAAGAGTTTAGACACTAGGAGAAGATAAGGAACACACCCATTATCAAGAAATCACATTAGGATTCTCTTTTTAACCTGTTCCTTAAAACACTAGTGCTTAGGAAATCTATTGGAGGCAGAAGCAGTCAAGGGTAGCTTAGGGTTAGGGTTAGGTTTAGGGTACGGCTTAGGGTACGGGTTCGGGTACGGGTTCGGGTACGGGTTCGGGTACGGCGTAGGGTATGGGTTAGGTTTAGGGTTAGGGTTAGTTTGAGGGTTAGGGCTCGGTTTAGGTTACGGGTTAGGATTAGGGTACGTGTTAGGGTTAGGGTAGGTGTTAGGGTTAGGGTACGCGTTAGGGTTAGGGTAGTTATTAAACGTATCCCACACTCTAGATACCCCTTAGCACGTCAAGGAATATTATTTGGGGGTCCAGCCATGGAGAAGAGTTTAGACACTAGGAGAAGATAAGGAACACACCCATTATCAAGAAATCACATTAGGATTCTCTTTTTAACCTGTTCCTTAAAACACTAGTGCTTAGGAAATCTATTGGAGGCAGAAGCAGTCAAGGGTAGCTTAGGGTTAGGGTTAGGGTTAGGGCTAGGGTTAGGACACGGCTTAGGGTACGGGTTCGGGTAAGGGTTCGTGTACTGCGTAGTGTATGGGTTTGGGTTAGGATTAGGGTTAGTTTGAAGGTTAGGGCTCGGTTTAGGGTACGGGTTAGGATTAGGGTTCGTGTTAGGGATAGGGTAGGGGTTAGGGTTAGGGTACGCGTTAGGGTTAGGGTAGTTATTAAACCTATCCCACTCTCTAGATACTCCTTAGCACGTCAAGGAATATTATTTGGGGGTCCAGCCATGGAGAAGAGTTTAGACACTAGGAGAAGATAAGGAACACACCCATTATCAAGAAATCACATTAGGATTCTCTTTTTAACCTGTTCCTTAATACACTAGTGCTTAGGAAATCTATTGGAGGCAGAAGCAGTCAAGGGTAGCTTAGGGTTAGGGTTAGGGTTAGGGTACGGCTTAGGGTACGGGTTCGGGTACGGGTTCGGGTATGGCGTAGGGTATGGGTTAGGTTTAGGGTTAGGGTTAGTTTGAGGGTTAGGGCTCGGTTTAGGTTACGTGTTAGGATTAGGGTACGTGTTAGGGTTAGGGTAGGGGTTAGGGTTAGGGTACGCGTTAGGGTTAGGGTAGTTATTAAACATATCACACTCTCTAGATACCCCTTAGCACGTCAAGGAATATTATTTGGGGGTGCAGCCATGGAGAAGAGTTTAGACACTAGGAGAAGATAAGGAACACACCCATTATCAATAAATCACATTAGGATTCTCTTTTTAACCTGTTCCTTAAAACACTAGTGCTTAGGAAATCTATTGGAGGCAGAAGCAGTCAAGGGTAGCTTAGGGTTAGGGTTTGGGTTAGGGTACGGCTTAGGGTACGGGTTCGGGTACGGGTTCGGGTACGCGTTTGGGTATGGCGTAGGATATGGGTTAGGGTTAGGGTTAGTTTGAGGGTTAGGGCTCGGTTTAGGGTAAGGTTTAGTATTAGGGTACGTCTTAGGGTTAGGGTAGGGGTTAGGGTTAGGGTACGCGTTAGGGTTAGGGTAGTTATTAAACCTATCCCACTCTCTAGATACCCCTTAGCACGTCAAGGAATATTATTTGGGGGTCCAGCCATGGAGAAGAGTTTAGACACTAGGAGAAGATAAGGAACACACCCATTATCAAGAAATCACATTAGGATTCTCTTTTTAACCTGTTCCTTAAAACACTAGTGCTTAGGAAATCTATTGGAGGCAGAAGCAGTCAAGGGTAGCTTAGGGTTAGGGTTAGAGTTAGGGTACGGCTTAGGGTACGGGTTCGGGTACGGGTTCGTGTACGGCGTAGCGTATGGGTTAGGGTTAGGGTTAGGGTTAGTTTGAGTGTTAGGGCTCGGTTTAGGTTACGGTTAGGGTTAGGGTTAGGGTTAGGGTTAGGGTTAGGGTTAGGGTTAGGGTTAGGGTACGGCTTAGTGTACGGGTTCGGGTACGGGTTCGGGTATGGCGTAGGGTATGGGTTAGGGTTAGGGTTAGGGTTAGTTTGAGGGTTAGGGCTCGGTTTAGGTTACGGGTTAGGATTAGGGTACGTCTTAGGGTTAGGGTAGGGGTTAGGGTTAGGGTACGCGTTAGGGTTAGGGTAGTTATTAAACCTATCCCACTCTCTAGATAACCCTTAGCACGTCAAGGAATATTATTTGGGGGTCCAGCCATGGAGAAGAGTTTAGACACTAGGAGAAGATAAGGAACACACCCATTATCAAGAAATCACATTAGGATTCTCTTTTTAACCTGTTCCTTAAAACACTAGTGCTTAGGAAATCTATTGGAGGCAGAAGCAGTCAAGGGTAGCTTAGGGTTAGGGTTAGGGTTAGGGTACGGCTTAGGGTACGGGTTCGGGTACGGGTTCGTGTACGCTGTAGGGTATGGGTTAGGGTTAGGGTTAGGGTTAGTTTGAAGGTTAGGGCTCGGTTTAGGGTACGGGTTAGGATTAGGGTTCGTGTTAGGGTTAGGGTAGGGGTTAGGGTTAGGTTACGCGTTAGGGTTAGGGTAGTTATTAAACCTATCCCACTCTCTAGATACCCCATAGCACGTCAAGGAATATTATTTGGGGGTCCAGCCATGGAGAAGAGTTTAGACACTAGGAGAAGATAAGGAACACACCCATTATCAAGAAATCACATTAGGATTCTCTTTTTAACCTGTTCCTTAAAACACTAGTGCTTAGGAAATCTATTGGAGGCAAAAGCAGTCAAGGGTAGATTAAGGTTAGGGTTAGGATTAGGGCTAGTGTTAGGACACGGCTTAGGGTACGGGTTCGGGTACGGGTTCGTGTACGGCGTACGGTATGGGTTTGGGTTAGGGTTAGGGTTAGTTTGAAGGTTAGGGCTCGGTTTAGGGTACGAGTTAGGATTAGGGTTCGTGTTAGGGTTAGGGGAGGGGTTAGGGTTAGGGTACACGTTAGGGTTAGGGTAGTTATTAAACCTATCCCACTCTCTAGATAACCCTTAGCACGTCAAGGAATATTATTTGGGGGTCCAGCCATGGAGAAGAGTTTAGACACTAGGAGAAGATAAGGAACACACCCATTATCAAGAAATCACATTAGGATTCTCTTTTTAACCTGTTCCTTAAAACACTAGTGCTTAGGAAATCTATTGGAGGCAGAAGCAGTCAAGGGTAGCTTAGGGTTAGGGTTAGGTTTAGGGTACGGCTTAGGGTACGGGTTCGGGTACGGGTTCGGGTACGGGTTCGGGTACGGCGTAGGGTATGGGTTAGGTTTAGGGTTAGGGTTAGTTTGAGGGTTAGGGCTCGGTTTAGGTTACGGGTTAGGATTAGGGTACGTGTTAGGGTTAGGGTAGGTGTTAGGGTTAGGGTACGCGTTAGGGTTAGGGTAGTTATTAAACGTATCCCACACTCTAGATACCCCTTAGCACGTCAAGGAATATTATTTGGGGGTCCAGCCATGGAGAAGAGTTTAGACACTAGGAGAAGATAAGGAACACACCCATTATCAAGAAATCACATTAGGATTCTCTTTTTAACCTGTTCCTTAAAACACTAGTGCTTAGGAAATCTATTGGAGGCAGAAGCAGTCAAGGGTAGCTTAGGGTTAGGGTTAGGGTTAGGGCTAGGGTTAGGACACGGCTTAAGGTACGGGTTCGGGTAAGGGTTCGTGTACGGCGTAGTGTATGGGTTTGGGTTAGGGTTAGGGTTAGTTTGAAGGTTAGGGCTCGGTTTAGGGTACAGGTTAGGATTAGGGTTCGTGTTAGGGATAGGGTAGGGGTTAGGGTTAGGGTACGCGTTAGGGTTAGGGTAGTTATTAAACCTATCCCACTCTCTAGATACTCCTTAGCACGTCAAGGAATATTATTTGGGGGTCCAGCCATGGAGAAGAGTTTAGACACTAGGAGAAGATAAGGAACACACCCATTATCAAGAAATCACATTAGGATTCTCTTTTTAACCTGTTCCTTAATACACTAGTGCTTAGGAAATCTATTGGAGGCAGAAGCAGTCAAGGGTAGCTTAGGGTTAGGGTTAGGGTTAGGGTACGGCTTAGGGTACGGGTTCGGGTACGGGTTCGGGTACGGCGTAGGGTATGGGTTAGGTTTAGGGTTAGGGTTAGTTTGAGGGTTAGGGCTCGGTTTAGGTTACGTGTTAGGATTAGGGTACGTGTTAGGGTTAGGGTAGGGGTTAGGGTTAGGGTACGCGTTAGGGTTAGGGTAGTTATTAAACATATCCCACTCTCTAGATACCCCTTAGCACGTCAAGGAATATTATTTGGGGGTGCAGCCATGGAGAAGAGTTTAGACACTAGGAGAAGATAAGGAACACACCCATTATCAATAAATCACATTAGGATTCTCTTTTTAACCTGTTCCTTAAAACACTAGTGCTTAGGAAATATATTGGAGGCAGAAGCAGTCAAGGGTAGCTTAGGGTTAGGGTTTGGGTTAGGGTACGGCTTAGGGTACGGGTTCGGGTACGGGTTCGGGTACGCGTTTGGGTATGGCGTAGGATATGGGTTAGGGTTAGGGTTAGTTTGAGGGTTAGGGCTCGGTTTAGGGTACGGTTTAGTATTAGGGTACGTCTTAGGGTTAGGGTAGGGGTTAGGGTTAGGGTACGCGTTAGGGTTAGGGTAGTTATTAAACCTATCCCACTCTCTAGATACCCCTTAGCACGTCAAGGAATATTATTTGGGGGTCCAGCCATGGAGAAGAGTTTAGACACTAGGAGAAGATAAGGAACACACCCATTATCAAGAAATCACATTAGGATTCTCTTTTTAACCTGTTCCTTAAAACACTAGTGCTTAGGAAATCTATTGGAGGCAGAAGCAGTCAAGGGTAGCTTAGGGTTAGGGTTAGGGTTAGGGTACGGCTTAGGGTACGGGTTCGGGTACGGGTTCGTGTACGGCGTAGCGTATGGGTTAGGGTTAGGGTTAGGGATAGTTTGAAGGTTAAGGCTCGGTTTAGGGTACGGGTTAGGATTAGGGTTCGTGTTAGGGTTAGGGTAGGGGTTAGGGTTAGGGTACGCGTTAGGGTTAGGGTAGTTATTAAACCTATCCCACTCCCTAGATACCCCTTAGCACGTCAAGGAATATTATTTGGGGGTCCAGCCATGGAGAAGAGTTTAGACAGTAGGAGAAGATAAGGAACACACCCATTATCCTGAAATCACATTAGGATTCTCTTTTTAACCTGTTCCTTAATACACTAGTGCTTAGGAAATCTATTGGAGGCAGAAGCAGTCAAGGGTAGCTTAGGGTTAGGGTTAGGTTTAGGTTTAGGGTTAGGGTTATGGTTAGGGTTAGGTACGGCTTAGTGTACGGGTTCGGGTACGGGTTCGGTTATGGCGTAGGGTATGGGTTAGGGTTAGGGTTAGGGTTAGTTTGAGGGTTAGGGCTCGGTTTAGGTTACGGGTTAGGATTAGGGTACGTCTTAGGGTTAGGGTAGAGGTTAGGGTTAGGGTACGCGTTAGGGTTAGGGTAGTTATTAAACCTATCCCACTCTCTAGATAACCCTTAGCACGTCAAGGAATATTATTTGGGGGTCCAGCCATGGAGAAGAGTTTAGACACTAGGAGAAGATAAGGAACACACCCATTATCAAGAAATCACATTAGGATTCTCTTTTTAACCTGTTCCTTAAAACACTAGTGCTTAGGAAATCTATTGGAGGCAGAAGCAGTCAAGGGTAGCTTAGGGTTAGGGTTAGGGTTAGGGTACGGCTTAGGGTACGGGTTCGGGTACGGGTTCGGGTACGGCGTAGGGTATGGGTTAGGTTTAGGGTTAGGGTTAGTTTGAGGGTTAGGGCTCGGTTTAGGTTACGTGTTAGGATTAGTGTACGTGTTAGGGTTAGGGTAGGGGTTAGGGTTAGGGTACGCGTTAGGGTTAGGGTAGTTATTAAACATATCCCACTCTCTAGATACCCCTTAGCACGTCAAGGAATATTATTTGGGGGTGCAGCAATGGAGAAGAGTTTAGACACTAGGAGAAGATAAGGAACACACCCATTATCAATAAATCACATTAGGATTCTCTTTTTAACCTGTTCCTTAAAACACTAGTGCTTAGGAAATCTATTGGAGGCAGAAGCAGTCAAGGGTAGCTTAGGGTTAGTGTTTGGGTTAGGGTACGGCTTAGGGTACGGGTTCGGGTACGGGTTCGGGTACGGGTTCGGGTACGGCGTAGGGTATGGTTTAGGTTTAGGGTTAGGGTTAGTTTGAGGGTTAGGGCTCGGTTTAGGTTACGGGTTAGGATTAGGGTACGTGTTAGGGTTAGGGTAGGGTTTAGGGTTAGGGTACGCGTTAGGGTTAGGGTAGTTATTAAACCTATCCCACTCCCTAGATACCCCTTAGCCCGTCAAGGAATATTATTTGGGGGTCCAGCCATGGAGAAGAGTTTAGACAGTAGGAGAAGATAAGGAACACACGCATTATCAAGAAATCACATTAGGATTCTCTTTTAAACCTGTTCCTTAAAACACTAGTGCTTAGGAAATCTATTGGAGGCAGAAGCAGTCAAGGGTAGCTTAGGGTTAGGGTTAGGTTTAGGTTTAGGGTTAGGGTTACGGTTAGGGTTAGGGTACGGTTTAGGGTACGGGTTCGGGTACGGGTTCGTGTTCGGCGTAGGGTATGGGTTTGGGTTAGGGTTAGGGTTAGTTTGAAGTTTAGGGCTCGGTTTAGGGTACGGGGTAGGATTAGGGTTCGTGTTAGGGTTAGGGTAGGGGTTAGGGTTAGGGTACGCGTTAGGGTTAGGGTAGTTATTAAACTTATCCCACTCTCTAGATACCCCTTAGCACGTCAAGGAATATTATTTGGTGGTCCATCCATGGAGAAGAGTTTAGACACTAGGAGAAGATAAGGAACACACCTATTATCAAGAAATCACATTAGGATTCTCTTTTTAACCTGTTCCTTAAAACACTAGTGCTTAGGAAATCTATTGGAGGCAGAAGCAGTCAAGGGTAGCTTAGGGTTAGGGTTAGGTTTAGGGTTAGGGTTAGGGTTAGGGTACGGCTTAGGGTACGGTTTCGGGTACGGGTTCGTGTACGGCGTAGCGTATGGGTTAGGGTTAGGGTTAGTTTGAAGGTTAGGGCTCGGTTTAGGGTACGGGTTAGGATTAGGGTACGTGTTAGGGTTAAGGTAGGGGTTAGGGTGAGGGTACGCGTTAGGGTTAGGGTAGTTATTAAACCTATCCCACTCTCTAGATACCCCTTAGCACGTCAAGGAATATTTTTTGGGGGTCCAGCCATGGAGAAGAGTTTAGACACTAGGAGAAGATAAAGAACACACCCATTATCAAGAAATCACATTAGGATTCTCTTTTTAACCTGTTCCCTAAAACACTAGTGCTTAGGAAATCTATTGGAGGCAGAAGCAGTAAAGGGTAGCTTAGGGTTAGGGTTAGGGTTAGGGCTAGGGTTAGGACACGGCTTAGGGTACGGGTTTGGGTACGGGTTCGTGTTCGGCGTAGGGTATGGGTTTGGGTTAGGGTTAGGGTTAGTTTGAAGGTTAGGGCTCGGTTTAGGGTACGGGTTAGGATTAGGGTTCGTGTTAGGGTTAGGGTAGGGGTTAGGGTTAGGGTACGCGTTAGGGTTAGGGTAGTTATTAAACCTATCCCACTCTCTAGATACCCCTTAGCACGTCAAGGAATATTATTTGGGGGTCCATCCATGGAGAAGAGTTTAGACACTAGGAGAAAATAAGGAACACACCCATTATCAAGAAATCACATTAGGATTCTCTTTTTAACCTGTTCCTTAAAACACTAGTGCTTAGGAAATCTATTGGAGGCAGAAGCAGTCAAGGGTAGCTTAGGGTTAGGGTTAGGGTTAGGGTACGGCTTAGGGTACGGGTTCGTGTACGGCGTAGGGTATGGGTTAGTGTTAGTGTTAGGGTTAGTTTGAAGGTTTGGTCTCGGTTTAGTGTACGGGTTAGGATTAGGGTTCCTGTTAGGGTTAGGGTAGGGGTTAGGGTTAGGGTATGCGTTAGGGTTAGGGTAGTTATTAAACCTATCCCACTCTCTAGATAACCCTTAGCACGTCAAGGAATATTATTTGGGGGTCCAGCCATGGAGAAGAGTTTAGACACTAGGAGAAGATAAGGAACACACCCATTATCAAGAAATCACATTAGGATTCCCTTTTTAACCTGTTCCTTAAAACACTAGTGCTTAGGAAATCTATTGGAGGCAGAAGCAGACAAGGGTAGCTTAGGGTTAGGTTTAGGGTTAGGGCTAGGGTTAGGACACGGCTTAGGGTACGGGTTCGGGTACGGGTTCGTGTACGGCGTAGGGTAAGGGTTTGGGTTAGGGTTAGGGTTAGTTTGAAGGTTAGGGCTCGGTTTAGGGTACGGGTTAGGATTAGGGTTCGAGTTAGGGTTAGGGTAGGGGTTAGGGTTAGGGTACGCGTTAGGGTTAGGGTAGTTATTAAACCTATCCCACTCTCTAGGTACCCCTTAGCACGTCAAGGAATATTATTTGGGTGTCCAGCCATGGAGAAGAGTTTAGACAGTAGGAGAAGATAAGGAACACACCCATTATCAAGAAATCACATTAGGATTCTCTTTTTAACCTGTTCCTTAAAACACTAGTGCTTAGGAAATCTATTGGAGGCAGAAGCAGTCAAGGGTAGCTTAGGGTTAGGGTTAGGGTTAGGGTACGGCTTAGGGTACGGGTTCGGGTACGGGTTCGGGTACGGCGTAGGGTATGGGTTAGGGTTAGGGTTAGGGTTAGTTTGAGTGTTAGGGCTCGGTTTAGGTTACGGTTATGGTTAGGGTTAGGGTTAGGGTTAGGGTTAGGGTTAGGGTTAGGGTTAGGGTTAGGGTTAGGGTACGGCTTAGGGTACGGGTTCGGGTACGGGTTCGGGTACGGCGTAGGGTATGGGTTAGGGTTAGGGTTAGGGTTAGTTTGAGGGTTAGGGCTCAGTTTAGGGTAAGGGTTAGGATTAGTGTACGTGTTAGGTTTAGGGTAGGGGTTAGGTTTAGGGTACGCATTAGGGTTAGGGTAGTTATTAAACCTATCCCACTCTCTAGATACCCCTTAGCACGTCAAGGAATATTATTTGGGGGTCCAGCCATGGAGAAGAGTTTAGACACTAGGAGAAGATAAGGAACACACCCATTATCAAGAAATCACATTAGGATTCTCTTTTTAACCTGTTCCTTAAAACACTAGTGCTTAGGAAATCTATTGGGGGCAGAAGCAGTCAAGGGTAGCTTAGGGTTAGGGTTAGGGTTAGGGTACGGCTTAGGGTACGGGTTCGGGTACGGGTTCGTGTACGGCGTAGGGTATGGGTTAGGGTTAGGGTTAGGGTTAGTTTGAAGGTTAGGGCTCGGTTTATGGTACGGGTTAGGATTAGGGTTCGTGTTAGGGTTAGGGTAGGGGTTAGGGTTAGGGTACGCGTTAGGGTTAGGGTAGTTATTAAACCTATCCCACTCCCTAGATACCCCTTAGCACGTCAAGGAATATTATTTGGGGGTCCAGCCATGGAGAAGAGTTTAGACAGTAGGAGAAGATAAGGAACACACCCATTATCCTGAAATCACATTAGGATTCTCTTTTTAACCTGTTCCTTAATACACTAGTGCTTAGGAAATCTATTGGAGGCAGAAGCTGTCAAGGGTAGCTTAGGGTTAGGGTTAGGTTTAGGTTTAGGGTTAGGGTTACGGTTAGGGTTAGGGTACGGCTTAGTGTACGGGTTCGGGTACGGGTTCGGGTATGGCGTAGTGTATGGGTTAGGGTTAGGGTTAGGGTTAGTTTGAGGGTTAGGGCTCGGTTTAGGTTACGGGTTAGGATTATGGTACGTCTTAGGGTTAGGGTAGGGGTTAGGGTTAGGGTACGCGTTAGGGTTAGGGTAGTTATTAAACCTATCCCACTCCCTAGATAGCCCTTAGCACGTCAAGGAATATTATTTGGGGGTCCAGCCATGGAGAAGAGTTTAGACACTAGGAGAAGATGAGGAACACACCCATTATCAAGAAATCACATTAGGATTCTCTTTTTAACCTGTTCCTTAAAACACTAGTGCTTAGGAAATCTATTGGAGGCAGAAGCAGTCAAGGGTAGCTTAGGGTTAGGGTTAGGGTTAGGGTTAGGGTTAGCTTTAGGGTACGACTTAGGGTACGGGTTCGGGTACGGGTTCGGGTACGGCGTAGGGTATGGGTTAGGGTTAGGGTTAGGGTTAGTTTGAGGGTTAGGGCTCGGTTTAGGGTACGGGTTAGGATTAGGGTACGTGTTAGGGTTAGGGTATGCGTTAGGGTTAGGGTAGTTATTAAACCTATCCCACTCTCTAGATACCCCTTAGCACGTCAAGGAATATTATTTGGGGGTCCAGCCATGGAGAAGAGTTTAGACACTAGGAGAAGATAAAGAACACACCCATTATCAAGAAATCACATTAGGATTCTCTTTTTAACCTGTTCCTTAAAACACTAGTGCTTAGGAAATCTATTGGAGGCAGAAGCAGTAAAGGGTAGCTTAGGGTTAGGGTTAGGGTTAGGGCTAGGGTTAGGACACGGCTTAGGGTACGGGTTCGGGTACGGGTTCGTGTTCGGCGTAGGGTATGGGTTTGGGTTAGGGTTAGGGTTAGTTTGAAGTTTAGGGCTCGGTTTAGGGTATGGGTTAGGATTAGGGTTCGTGTTAGGGTTAGGGTAGGGGTTAGGGTTAGGGTACGCGTTAGGGTTAGGGTAGTTATTAAACCTATCCCACTCTCTAGATACCCCTTAGCACGTCAAGGAATATTATTTGGGGGTCCATCCATGGAGAAGAGTTTAGACACTAGGAAAAGATAAGGAACACACCCATTATCAAGAAATCACATTAGGATTCTCTTTTTAACCTGTTCCTTAAAACACTAGTGCTTAGGAAATCTATTGGAGGCAGAAGCAGTCAAGGGTAGCTTAGGGTTAGGGTTAGGTTTAGGGTTAGGGTTAGGGTTAGGGTACGGCTTAGGGTACGGTTTCGGGTACGGGTTCGTGTACGGCGTAGGGTATGGGTTAGGGTTAGGGTTAGTTTGAAGGTTAGGGCTCGGTTTAGGGTACGGGTTAGGATTAGGGTACGTGTTAGGGTTAAGGTAGGGGTTAGGGTGAGGGTACGCGTTAGGGTTAGGGTAGTTATTAAACCTATCCCACTCTCTAGATACCCCTTAGCACGTCAAGGAATATTTTTTGGGGGTCCAGCCATGGAGAAGAGTTTAGACACTAGGAGAAGATAAAGAACACACCCATTATCAAGAAATCACATTAGGATTCTCTTTTTAACATCTTCCCTAAAACACTAGTGCTTAGGAAATCTATTGGAGGCAGAAGCAGTAAAGGGTAGCTTAGGGTTAGGGTTAGGGTTAGGGCTAGGGTTAGGACACGGCTTAGGGTACGGGTTTGGGTACGGGTTCGTGTTCGGCGTAGGGTATGGGTTTGGGTTAGGGTTAGGGTTAGTTTGAAGGTTAGGGCTCGGTTTAGGGTACGGGTTAGGATTAGGGTTCGTGTTAGGGTTAGGGTAGGGGTTAGGGTTAGGGTACGCGTTAGGGTTAGGGTAGTTATTAAACCTATCCCACTCTCTAGATACCCCTTAGCACGTCAAGGAATATTATTTGGGGGTCCATCCATGGAGAAGAGTTTAGACACTAGGAGAAAATAAAGAACACACCCATTATCAAGAAATCACATTAGGATTCTCTTTTTAACCTGTTCCTTAAAACACTAGTGCTTAGGAAATCTATTGGAGGCAGAAGCAGTCAAGGGTAGCTTAGGGTTAGGGTTAGGGTTAGGGTACGGCTTAGGGTACGGGTTCGTGTACGGCGTAGGGTATGGGTTAGTGTTAGTGTTAGGGTTAGTTTGAAGGTTTGGTCTCGGTTTAGTGTACGGGTTAGGATTAGGGTTCGTGTTAGGGTTAGGGTAGGGGTTAGCGTTAGGGTACGCGTTAGGGTTAGGGTAGTTATTAAACCTATCCCACTCTCTAGATACCCCTTAGCACGTCAAGGAATATTATTTGGGGGTCCAGCCATGGAGAAGAGTTTAGACACTAGGAGAAGATAAGGAACACACCCATTATCCTGAAATCACATTAGGATTTTCTTTTTAACCTGTTCCTTAATACACTAGTGCTTAGGAAATCTATTGGAGGCAGAAGCAGTCAAGGGTAGCTTAGGGTTAGGGTTACGGTTAGGGTTAGGGTTAGGGTACGGCTTAGGGTACGGGTTCGGGTACGGGTTCGGGTACGGCGTAGGGTATGGGTTAGGGTTAGGGTTAGGGTTAGTTTGAGTGTTAGGGCTCGGTTTAGGTTACGGTTAGGGTTAGGGTTAGGGTTAGGGTTAGGGTTAGGGTTAGGGTTAGGGTTAGGGTTAGGGTTAGGGTTAGGGTTAGGGTTAGGGTTAGGGTAGGGGTTAGGGTTAGGGTACGCGTTAGGGTTAGGGTAGTTATTAAACCTATCCCACACTCTAGATACCCCTTAGCACGTCAAGGAATATTATTTGGGGGTCCAGCCATGGAGAAGAGTTTAGACACTAGGAGAAGATAAGGAACACACCCATTATCAAGAAATCACATTAGGATTCTCTTTTTAACCTGTTCCTTAAAACACTAGTGCTTAGGAAATCTATTGGAGGCAGAAGCAGTCAAGGGTAGCTTAGGGTTAGGGTTAGGGTTAGGGTACGGCTTAGGGTACGGGTTCGGGTACGGGTTCGTGTACGCTGTAGGGTATGGGTTAGGGTTAGGGTTAGGGTTAGTTTGAAGGTTAGGGCTCGGTTTAGGGTACGGGTTAGGATTAGGGTTCGTGTTAGGGTTAGGGTAGGGGTTAGGGTTAGGTTACGCGTTAGGGTTAGGGTAGTTATTAAACCTATCCCACTCTCTAGATACCCCATAGCACGTCAAGGAATATTATTTGGGGGTCCAGCCATGGAGAAGAGTTTAGACACTAGGAGAAGATAAGGAACACACCCATTATCAAGAAATCACATTAGGATTCTCTTTTTAACCTGTTCCTTAAAACACTAGTGCTTAGGAAATCTATTGGAGGCAAAAGCAGTCAAGGGTAGATTAAGGTTAGGGTTAGGATTAGGGCTAGTGTTAGGACACGGCTTAGGGTACGGGTTCGGGTACGGGTTCGTGTACGGCGTACGGTATGGGTTTGGGTTAGGGTTAGGGTTAGTTTGAAGGTTAGGGCTCGGTTTAGGGTACGAGTTAGGATTAGGGTTCGTGTTAGGGTTAGGGGAGGGGTTAGGGTTAGGGTACGCGTTAGGGTTAGGGTAGTTATTAAACCTATCCCACTCTCTAGATACCCCTTAGCACGTCAAGGAATATTATTTGGGGGTCCAGCCATGGAGAAGAGTTTAGACACTAGGAGAAGATAAGGAACACACCCATTATCAAGAAATCACATTAGGATTCTCTTTTTAACCTGTTCCTTAAAACACTAGTGCTTAGGAAATCTATTGGAGGCAGAAGCAGTCAAGGGTAGCTTAGGGTTAGGGTTAGGTTTAGGGTACGGCTTAGGGTACGGGTTCGGGTACGGGTTCGGGTACGGGTTCGGGTACGGCGTAGGGTATGGGTTAGGTTTAGGGTTAGGGTTAGTTTGAGGGTTAGGGCTCGGTTTAGGTTACGGGTTAGGATTAGTGTACGTGTTAGGGTTAGGGTAGGTGTTAGGGTTAGGGTACGCGTTAGGGTTAGGGTAGTTATTAAACGTATCCCACACTCTAGATACCCCTTAGCACGTCAAGGAATATTATTTGGGGGTCCAGCCATGGAGAAGAGTTTAGACACTAGGAGAAGATAAGGAACACACCCATTATCAAGAAATCACATTAGGATTCTCTTTTTAACCTGTTCCTTAAAACACTAGTGCTTAGGAAATCTATTGGAGGCAGAAGCAGTCAAGGGTAGCTTAGGGTTAGGGTTAGGGTTAGGGCTAGGGTTAGGACACGGCTTAGGGTACGGGTTCGGGTAAGGGTTCGTGTACTGCGTAGTGTATGGGTTTGGGTTAGGATTAGGGTTAGTTTGAAGGTTAGGGCTCGGTTTAGGGTACGGGTTAGGATTAGGGTTCGTGTTAGGGATAGGGTAGGGGTTAGGGTTAGGGTACGCGTTAGGGTTAGGGTAGTTATTAAACCTATCCCACTCTCTAGATACTCCTTAGCACGTCAAGGAATATTATTTGGGGGTCCAGCCATGGAGAAGAGTTTAGACACTAGGAGAAGATAAGGAACACACCCATTATCAAGAAATCACTTTAGGATTCTCTTTTTAACCTGTTCCTTAATACACTAGTGCTTAGGAAATCTATTGGAGGCAGAAGCAGTCAAGGGTAGCTTAGGGTTAGGGTTAGGGTTAGGGTACGGCTTAGGGTACGGGTTCGGGTACGGGTTCGGGTATGGCGTAGGGTATGGGTTAGGTTTAGGGTTAGGGTTAGTTTGAGGGTTAGGGCTCGGTTTAGGTTACGTGTTAGGATTAGGGTACGTGTTAGGGTTAGGGTAGGGGTTAGGGTTAGGGTACGCGTTAGGGTTAGGGTAGTTATTAAACATATCCCACTCTCTAGATACCCCTTAGCACGTCAAGGAATATTATTTGGGGGTGCAGCCATGGAGAAGAGTTTAGACACTAGGAGAAGATAAGGAACACACCCATTATCAATAAATCACATTAGGATTCTCTTTTTAACCTGTTCCTTAAAACACTAGTGCTTAGGAAATCTATTGGAGGCAGAAGCAGTCAAGGGTAGCTTAGGGTTAGGGTTTGGGTTAGGGTACGGCTTAGGGTACGGGTTCGGGTACGGGTTCGGGTACGCGTTTGGGTATGGCGTAGGATATGGGTTAGGGTTAGGGTTAGTTTGAGGGTTAGGGCTCGGTTTAGGGTACGGTTTAGTATTAGGGTACGTCTTAGGGTTAGGGTAGGGGTTAGGGTTAGGGTACGCGTTAGGGTTAGGGTAGTTATTAAACCTATCCCACTCTCTAGATACCCCTTAGCACGTCAAGGAATATTATTTGGGGGTCCAGCCATGGAGAAGAGTTTAGACACTAGGAGAAGATAAGGAACACACCCATTATCAAGAAATCACATTAGGATTCTCTTTTTAACCTGTTCCTTAAAACACTAGTGCTTAGGAAATCTATTGGAGGCAGAAGCAGTCAAGGGTAGCTTAGGGTTAGGGTTAGGGTTAGGGTACGGCTTAGGGTACGGGTTCGGGTACGGGTTCGTGTACGGCGTAGCGTATGGGTTAGGGTTAGGGTTAGGGTTAGTTTGAGTGTTAGGGCTCGGTTTAGGTTACGGTTAGGGTTAGGGTTAGGGTTAGGGTTAGGGTTAGGGTTAGGGTTAGGGTTAGGGTACGGCTTAGTGTACGGGTTCGGGTACGGGTTCGGGTATGGCGTAGGGTATGGGTTAGGGTTAGGGTTAGGGTTAGTTTGAGGGTTAGGGCTCGGTTTAGGTTACGGGTTAGGATTAGGGTACGTCTTAGGGTTAGGGTAGGGGTTAGGGTTAGGGTACGCGTTAGGGTTAGGGTAGTTATTAAACCTATCCCACTCTCTAGATAACCCTTAGCACGTCAAGGAATATTATTTGGGGGTCCAGCCATGGAGAAGAGTTTAGACACTAGGAGAAGATAAGGAACACACCCATTATCAAGAAATCACATTAGGATTCTCTTTTTAACCTGTTCCTTAAAACACTAGTGCTTAGGAAATCTATTGGAGGCAGAAGCAGTCAAGGGTAGCTTAGGGTTAGTGTTAGGGTTAGGGTACGGCTTAGGGTACGGGTTCGGGTACGGGTTCGTGTACGCTGTAGGGTATGGGTTAGGGTTAGGGTTAGGGTTAGTTTGAAGGTTAGGGCTCGGTTTAGGGTACGGGTTAGGATTAGGGTACGTCTTAGGGTTAGGGTAGGGGTTAGGGTTAGGGTACGCGTTAGGGTTAGGGTAGTTATTAAACCTATCCCACTCTCTAGATACCCCATAGCACGTCAAGGAATATTATTTGGGGGTCCAGCCATGGAGAAGAGTTTAGACACTAGGAGAAGATAAGGAACACACCCATTATCAAGAAATCACATTAGGATTCTCTTTTTAACCTGTTCCTTAAAACACTAGTGCTTAGGAAATCTATTGGAGGCAAAAGCAGTCAAGGGTAGATTAAGGTTAGGGTTAGGATTAGGGCTAGTGTTAGGACACGGCTTAGGGTACGGGTTCGGGTACGGGTTCGTGTACGGCGTACGGTATGGGTTTGGGTTAGGGTTAGGGTTAGTTTGAAGGTTAGGGCTCGGTTTAGGGTACGAGTTAGGATTAGGGTTCGTGTTAGGGTTAGGGGAGGGGTTAGGGTTAGGGTACGCGTTAGGGTTAGGGTAGTTATTAAACCTATCCCACTCTCTAGATACCCCTTAGCACGTCAAGGAATATTATTTGGGGGTCCAGCCATGGAGAAGAGTTTAGACACTAGGAGAAGATAAGGAACACACCCATTATCAAGAAATCACATTAGGATTCTCTTTTTAACCTGTTCCTTAAAACACTAGTGCTTAGGAAATCTATTGGAGGCAGAAGCAGTCAAGGGTAGCTTAGGGTTAGGGTTAGGTTTAGGGTACGGCTTAGGGTACGGGTTCGGGTACGGGTTCGGGTACGGGTTCGGGTACGGCGTAGGGTATGGGTTAGGGTTAGGTTTAGGGTTAGTTTGAGTGTTAGGGCTCGGTTTAGGTTACGGTTAGGGTTAGGGTTAGGGTTAGGGTTAGGGTTAGGGTTAGGGTTAGGGTTAGGGTTAGGGTTAGGGTACGGCTTAGGGTACGGGTTCGGGTACGGGTTCGGGTACGGCGTAGGGTATGGGTTAGGGTTAGGGTTAGGGTTAGTTTGAGGGTTAGGGCTCAGTTTAGGGTAAGGGTTAGGATTAGTGTACGTGTTAGGTTTAGGGTAGGGGTTAGGTTTAGGGTACGCATTAGGGTTAGGGTAGTTATTAAACCTATCCCACTCTCTAGATACCCCTTAGCACGTCAAGGAATATTATTTGGGGGTCCAGCCATGGAGAAGAGTTTAGACACTAGGAGAAGATAAGGAACACACCCATTATCAAGAAATCACATTAGGATTCTCTTTTTAACCTGTTCCTTAAAACACTAGTGCTTAGGAAATCTATTGGGGGCAGAAGCAGTCAAGGGTAGCTTAGGGTTAGGGTTAGGGTTAGGGTACGGCTTAGGGTACGGGTTCGGGTACGGGTTCGTGTACGGCGTAGGGTATGGGTTAGGGTTAGGGTTAGGGTTAGTTTGAAGGTTAGGGCTCGATTTATGGTACGGGTTAGGATTAGGGTTCGTGTTAGGGTTAGGGTAGGGGTTAGGGTTAGGGTACGCGTTAGGGTTAGGGTAGTTATTAAACCTATCCCACTCCCTAGATACCCCTTAGCACGTCAAGGAATATTATTTGGGGGTCCAGCCATGGAGAAGAGTTTAGACAGTAGGAGAAGATAAGGAACACACCCATTATCCTGAAATCACATTAGGATTCTCTTTTTAACCTGTTCCTTAATACACTAGTGCTTAGGAAATCTATTGGAGGCAGAAGCTGTCAAGGGTAGCTTAGGGTTAGGGTTAGGTTTAGGTTTAGGGTTAGGGTTACGGTTAGGGTTAGGGTACGGCTTAGTGTACGGGTTCGGGTACGGGTTCGGGTATGGCGTAGTGTATGGGTTAGGGTTAGGGTTAGGGTTAGTTTGAGGGTTAGGGCTCGGTTTAGGTTACGGGTTAGGATTATGGTACGTCTTAGGGTTAGGGTAGGGGTTAGGGTTAGGGTACGCGTTAGGGTTAGGGTAGTTATTAAACCTATCCCACTCCCTAGATAGCCCTTAGCACGTCAAGGAATATTATTTGGGGGTCCAGCCATGGAGAAGAGTTTAGACACTAGGAGAAGATGAGGAACACACCCATTATCAAGAAATCACATTAGGATTCTCTTTTTAACCTGTTCCTTAAAACACTAGTGCTTAGGAAATCTATTGGAGGCAGAAGCAGTCAAGGGTAGCTTAGGGTTAGGGTTAGGGTTAGGGTTAGGGTTAGCTTTAGGGTACGACTTAGGGTACGGGTTCGGGTACGGGTTCGGGTACGGCGTAGGGTATGGGTTAGGGTTAGGGTTAGGGTTAGTTTGAGGGTTAGGGCTCGGTTTAGGGTACGGGTTAGGATTAGGGTACGTGTTAGGGTTAGGGTACGCGTTAGGGTTAGGGTAGTTATTAAACCTATCCCACTCTCTAGATACCCCTTAGCACGTCAAGGAATATTATTTGGGGGTCCAGCCATGGAGAAGAGTTTAGACACTAGGAGAAGATAAAGAACACACCCATTATCAAGAAATCACATTAGGATTCTCTTTTTAACCTGTTCCTTAAAACACTAGTGCTTAGGAAATCTATTGGAGGCAGAAGCAGTAAAGGGTAGCTTAGGGTTAGGGTTAGGGTTAGGGCTAGGGTTAGGACACGGCTTAGGGTACGGGTTCGGGTACGGGTTCGTGTTCGGCGTAGGGTATGGGTTTGGGTTAGGGTTAGGGTTAGTTTGAAGTTTAGGGCTCGGTTTAGGGTATGGGTTAGGATTAGGGTTCGTGTTAGGGTTAGGGTAGGGGTTAGGGTTAGGGTACGCGTTAGGGTTAGGGTAGTTATTAAACCTATCCCACTCTCTAGATACCCCTTAGCACGTCAAGGAATATTATTTGGGGGTCCATCCATGGAGAAGAGTTTAGACACTAGGAAAAGATAAGGAACACACCCATTATCAAGAAATCACATTAGGATTCTCTTTTTAACCTGTTCCTTAAAACACTAGTGCTTAGGAAATCTATTGGAGGCAGAAGCAGTCAAGGGTAGCTTAGGGTTAGGGTTAGGTTTAGGGTTAGGGTTAGGGTTAGGGTACGGCTTAGGGTACGGTTTCGGGTACGGGTTCGTGTACGGCGTAGGGTATGGGTTAGGGTTAGGGTTAGTTTGAAGGTTAGGGCTCGGTTTAGGGTACGGGTTAGGATTAGGGTACGTGTTAGGGTTAAGGTAGGGGTTAGGGTGAGGGTACGCGTTAGGGTTAGGGTAGTTATTAAACCTATCCCACTCTCTAGATACCCCTTAGCACGTCAAGGAATATTTTTTGGGGGTCCAGCCATGGAGAAGAGTTTAGACACTAGGAGAAGATAAAGAACACACCCATTATCAAGAAATCACATTAGGATTCTCTTTTTAACATCTTCCCTAAAACACTAGTGCTTAGGAAATCTATTGGAGGCAGAAGCAGTAAAGGGTAGCTTAGGGTTAGGGTTAGGGTTAGGGCTAGGGTTAGGACACGGCTTAGGGTACGGGTTTGGGTACGGGTTCGTGTTCGGCGTAGGGTATGGGTTTGGGTTAGGGTTAGGGTTAGTTTGAAGGTTAGGGCTCGGTTTAGGGTACGGGTTAGGATTAGGGTTCGTGTTAGGGTTAGGGTAGGGGTTAGGGTTAGGGTACGCGTTAGGGTTAGGGTAGTTATTAAACCTATCCCACTCTCTAGATACCCCTTAGCACGTCAAGGAATATTATTTGGGGGTCCATCCATGGAGAAGAGTTTAGACACTAGGAGAAAATAAATAACACACCCATTATCAAGAAATCACATTAGGATTCTCTTTTTAACCTGTTCCTTAAAACACTAGTGCTTAGGAAATCTATTGGAGGCAGAAGCAGTCAAGGGTAGCTTAGGGTTAGGGTTAGGGTTAGGGTACGGCTTAGGGTACGGGTTCGTGTACGGCGTAGGGTATGGGTTAGTGTTAGTGTTAGGGTTAGTTTGAAGGTTTGGTCTCGGTTTAGTGTACGGGTTAGGATTAGGGTTCGTGTTAGGGTTAGGGTAGGGGTTAGCGTTAGGGTACGCGTTAGGGTTAGGGTAGTTATTAAACCTATCCCACTCTCTAGATACCCCTTAGCACGTCAAGGAATATTATTTGGGGGTCCAGCCATGGAGAAGAGTTTAGACACTAGGAGAAGATAAGGAACACACCCATTATCCTGAAATCACATTAGGATTTTCTTTTTAACCTGTTCCTTAATACACTAGTGCTTAGGAAATCTATTGGAGGCAGAAGCAGTCAAGGGTAGCTTAGGGTTAGGGTTACGGTTAGGGTTAGGGTTAGGGTACGGCTTAGGGTACGGGTTCGGGTACGGGTTCGGGTACGGCGTAGGGTATGGGTTAGGGTTAGGGTTAGGGTTAGTTTGAGTGTTAGGGCTCGGTTTAGGTTACGGTTAGGGTTAGGGTTAGGGTTAGGGTTAGGGTTAGGGTTAGGGTTAGGGTTAGGGTACGGCTTAGTGTACGGGTTCGGGTACGGGTTCGGGTATGGCGTAGGGTATGGGTTAGGGTTAGGGTTAGGGTTAGTTTGAGGGTTAGGGCTCGGTTTAGGTTACGGGTTAGGATTAGGGTACGTCTTAGGGTTAGGGTAGGGGTTAGGGTTAGGGTACGCGTTAGGGTTAGGGTAGTTATTAAACCTATCCCACTCTCTAGATAACCCTTAGCACGTCAAGGAATATTATTTGGGGGTCCAGCCATGGAGAAGAGTTTAGACACTAGGAGAAGATAAGGAACACACCCATTATCAAGAAATCACATTAGGATTCTCTTTTTAACCTGTTCCTTAAAACACTAGTGCTTAGGAAATCTATTGGAGGCAGAAGCAGTCAAGGGTAGCTTAGGGTTAGGGTTAGGGTTAGGGTACGGCTTAGGGTACGGGTTCGGGTACGGGTTCGTGTACGCTGTAGGGTATGGGTTAGGGTTAGGGTTAGGGTTAGTTTGAAGGTTAGGGCTCGGTTTAGGGTACGGGTTAGGATTAGGGTTCGTGTTAGGGTTAGGGTAGGGGTTAGGGTTAGGTTACGCGTTAGGGTTAGGGTAGTTATTAAACCTATCCCACTCTCTAGATACCCCATAGCACGTCAAGGAATATTATTTGGGGGTCCAGCCATGGAGAAGAGTTTAGACACTAGGAGAAGATAAGGAACACACCCATTATCAAGAAATCACATTAGGATTCTCTTTTTAACCTGTTCCTTAAAACACTAGTGCTTAGGAAATCTATTGGAGGCAAAAGCAGTCAAGGGTAGATTAAGGTTAGGGTTAGGATTAGGTCTAGTTTTAGGACACGGCTTAGGGTACGGGTTCGGGTACGGGTTCGTGTACGGCGTACGGTATGGGTTTGGGTTAGGGTTAGGGTTAGTTTGAAGGTTAGGGCTCGGTTTAGGGTACGAGTTAGGATTAGGGTTCGTGTTAGGGTTAGGGGAGGGGTTAGGGTTAGGGTACGCGTTAGGGTTAGGGTAGTTATTAAACCTATCCCACTCTCTAGATACCCCTTAGCACGTCAAGGAATATTATTTGGGGGTCCAGCCATGGAGAAGAGTTTAGACACTAGGAGAAGATAAGGAACACACCCATTATCAAGAAATCACATTAGGATTCTCTTTTTAACCTGTTCCTTAAAACACTAGTGCTTAGGAAATCTATTGGAGGCAGAAGCAGTCAAGGGTAGCTTAGGGTTAGGGTTAGGTTTAGGGTACGGCTTAGGGTACGGGTTCGGGTACGGGTTCGGGTACGGGTTCGGGTACGGCGTAGGGTATGGGTTAGGTTTAGGGTTAGGGTTAGTTTGAGGGTTAGGGCTCGGTTTAGGTTACGGGTTAGGATTAGGGTACGTGTTAGGGTTAGGGTAGGTGTTAGGGTTAGGGTACGCGTTAGGGTTAGGGTAGTTATTAAACGTATCCCACACTCTAGATACCCCTTAGCACGTCAAGGAATATTATTTGGGGGTCCAGCCATGGAGAAGAGTTTAGACACTAGGAGAAGATAAGGAACACACCCATTATCAAGAAATCACATTAGGATTCTCTTTTTAACCTGTTCCTTAAAACACTAGTGCTTTGGAAATCTATTGGAGGCAGAAGCAGTCAAGGGTAGCTTAGGGTTAGGGTTAGGGTTAGGGCTAGGGTTAGGACACGGCTTAGGGTACGGGTTCGGGTAAGGGTTCGTGTACTGCGTAGTGTATGGGTTTGGGTTAGGATTAGGGTTAGTTTGAAGGTTAGGGCTCGGTTTAGGGTACGGGTTAGGATTAGGGTTCGTGTTAGGGATAGGGTAGGGGTTAGGGTTAGGGTACGCGTTAGGGTTAGGGTAGTTATTAAACCTATCCCACTCTCTAGATACTCCTTAGCACGTCAAGGAATATTATTTGGGGGTCCAGCCATGGAGAAGAGTTTAGACACTAGGAGAAGATAAGGAACACACCCATTATCAAGAAATCACATTAGGATTCTCTTTTTAACCTGTTCCTTAATACACTAGTGCTTAGGAAATCTATTGGAGGCAGAAGCAGTCAAGGGTAGCTTAGGGTTAGGGTTAGGGTTAGGGTACGGCTTAGGGTACGGGTTCGGGTACGGGTTCGGGTATGGCGTAGGGTATGGGTTAGGTTTAGGGTTAGGGTTAGTTTGAGGGTTAGGGCTCGGTTTAGGTTACGTGTTAGGATTAGGGTACGTGTTAGGGTTAGGGTAGGGGTTAGGGTTAGGGTACGCGTTAGGGTTAGGGTAGTTATTAAACATATCCCACTCTCTAGATACCCCTTAGCACGTCAAGGAATATTATTTGGGGGTGCAGCCATGGAGAAGAGTTTAGACACTAGGAGAAGATAAGGAACACACCCATTATCAATAAATCACATTAGGATTCTCTTTTTAACCTGTTCCTTAAAACACTAGTGCTTAGGAAATCTATTGGAGGCAGAAGCAGTCAAGGGTAGCTTAGGGTTAGGGTTTGGGTTAGGGTACGGCTTAGGGTACGGGTTCGGGTACGGGTTCGGGTACGCGTTTGGGTATGGCGTAGGATATGGGTTAGGGTTAGGGTTAGTTTGAGGGTTAGGGCTCGGTTTAGGGTACGGTTTAGTATTAGGGTACGTCTTAGGGTTAGGGTAGGGGTTAGGGTTAGGGTACGCGTTAGGGTTAGGGTAGTTATTAAACCTATCCCACTCTCTAGATACCCCTTAGCACGTCAAGGAATATTATTTGGGGGTCCAGCCATGGAGAAGAGTTTAGACACTAGGAGAAGATAAGGAACACACCCATTATCAAGAAATCACATTAGGATTCTCTTTTTAACCTGTTCCTTAAAACACTAGTGCTTAGGAAATCTATTGGAGGCAGAAGCAGTCAAGGGTAGCTTAGGGTTAGGGTTAGGGTTAGGGTACGGCTTAGGGTACGGGTTCGGGTACGGGTTCGTGTACGGCGTAGCGTATGGGTTAGGGTTAGGGTTAGGGTTAGTTTGAGTGTTAGGGCTCGGTTTAGGTTACGGTTAGGGTTAGGGTTAGGGTTAGGGTTAGGGTTAGGGTTAGGGTTAGGGTTAGGGTACGGCTTAGTGTACGGGTTCGGGTACGGGTTCGGGTATGGCGTAGGGTATGGGTTAGGGTTAGGGTTAGGGTTAGTTTGAGGGTTAGGGCTCGGTTTAGGTTACGGTTAGGATTAGGGTACGTCTTAGGGTTAGGGTAGGGGTTAGGGTTAGGGTACGCGTTAGGGTTAGGGTAGTTATTAAACCTATCCCACTCTCTAGATAACCCTTAGCACGTCAAGGAATATTATTTGGGGGTCCAGCCATGGAGAAGAGTTTAGACACTAGGAGAAGATAAGGAACACACCCATTATCAAGAAATCACATTAGGATTCTCTTTTTAACCTGTTCCTTAAAACACTAGTGCTTAGGAAATCTATTGGAGGCAGAAGCAGTCAAGGGTAGCTTAGGGTTAGGGTTAGGGTTAGGGTACGGCTTAGGGTACGGGTTCGGGTACGGGTTCGTGTACGCTGTAGGGTATGGGTTAGGGTTAGGGTTAGGGTTAGTTTGAAGGTTAGGGCTCGGTTTAGGGTACGGGTTAGGATTAGGGTTCGTGTTAGGGTTAGGGTAGGGGTTAGGGTTAGGTTACGCGTTAGGGTTAGGGTAGTTATTAAACCTATCCCACTCTCTAGATACCCCATAGCACGTCAAGGAATATTATTTGGGGGTCCAGCCATGGAGAAGAGTTTAGACACTAGGAGAAGATAAGGAACACACCCATTATCAAGAAATCACATTAGGATTCTCTTTTTAACCTGTTCCTTAAAACACTAGTGCTTAGGAAATCTATTGGAGGCAAAAGCAGTCAAGGGTAGATTAAGGTTAGGGTTAGGATTAGGGCTAGTGTTAGGACACGGCTTAGGGTACGGGTTCGGGTACGGGTTCGTGTACGGCGTACGGTATGGGTTTGGGTTAGGGTTAGGGTTAGTTTGAAGGTTAGGGCTCGGTTTAGGGTACGAGTTAGGATTAGGGTTCGTGTTAGGGTTAGGGGAGGGGTTAGGGTTAGGGTACGCGTTAGGGTTAGGGTAGTTATTAAACCTATCCCACTCTCTAGATACCCCTTAGCACGTCAAGGAATATTATTTGGGGGTCCAGCCATGGAGAAGAGTTTAGACACTAGGAGAAGATAAGGAACACACCCATTATCAAGAAATCACATTAGGATTCTCTTTTTAACCTGTTCCTTAAAACACTAGTGCTTAGGAAATCTATTGGAGGCAGAAGCAGTCAAGGGTAGCTTAGGGTTAGGGTTAGGTTTAGGGTACGGCTTAGGGTACGGGTTCGGGTACGGGTTCGGGTACGGGTTCGGGTACGGCGTAGGGTATGGGTTAGGTTTAGGGTTAGGGTTAGTTTGAGGGTTAGGGCTCGGTTTAGGTTACGGGTTAGGATTAGGGTACGTGTTAGGGTTAGGGTAGGTGTTAGGGTTAGGGTACGCGTTAGGGTTAGGGTAGTTATTAAACGTATCCCACACTCTAGATACCCCTTAGCACGTCAAGGAATATTATTTGGGGGTCCAGCCATGGAGAAGAGTTTAGACACTAGGAGAAGATAAGGAACACACCCATTATCAAGAAATCACATTAGGATTCTCTTTTTAACCTGTTCCTTAAAACACTAGTGCTTAGGAAATCTATTGGAGGCAGAAGCAGTCAAGGGTAGCTTAGGGTTAGGGTTAGGGTTAGGGCTAGGGTTAGGACACGGCTTAGGGTACGGGTTCGGGTAAGGGTTCGTGTACGGCGTAGTGTATGGGTTTGGGTTAGGGTTAGGGTTAGTTTGAAGGTTAGGGCTCGGTTTAGGGTACAGGTTAGGATTAGGGTTCGTGTTAGGGATAGGGTAGGGGTTAGGGTTAGGGTACGCGTTAGGGTTAGGGTAGTTATTAAACCTATCCCACTCTCTAGATACTCCTTAGCACGTCAAGGAATATTATTTGGGGGTCCAGCCATGGAGAAGAGTTTAGACACTAGGAGAAGATAAGGAACACACCCATTATCAAGAAATCACATTAGGATTCTCTTTTTAACCTGTTCCTTAATACACTAGTGCTTAGGAAATCTATTGGAGGCAGAAGCAGTCAAGGGTAGCTTAGGGTTAGGGTTAGGGTTAGGGTACGGCTTAGGGTACGGGTTCGGGTACGGGTTCGGGTACGGCGTAGGGTATGGGTTAGGTTTAGGGTTAGGGTTAGTTTGAGGGTTAGGGCTCGGTTTAGGTTACGTGTTAGGATTAGGGTACGTGTTAGGGTTAGGGTAGGGGTTAGGGTTAGGGTACGCGTTAGGGTTAGGGTAGTTATTAAACCTATCCCACTCTCTAGATACCCCTTAGCACGTCAAGGAATATTATTTGGGGGTGCAGCCATGGAGAAGAGTTTAGACACTAGGAGAAGATAAGGAACACACCCATTATCAATAAATCACATTAGGATTCTCTTTTTAACCTGTTCCTTAAAACACTAGTGCTTAGGAAATATATTGGAGGCAGAAGCAGTCAAGGGTAGCTTAGGGTTAGGGTTTGGGTTAGGGTACGGCTTAGGGTACGGGTTCGGGTACGGGTTCGGGTACGCGTTTGGGTATGGCGTAGGATATGGGTTAGGGTTAGGGTTAGTTTGAGGGTTAGGGCTCGGTTTAGGGTACGGTTTAGTATTAGGGTACGTCTTAGGGTTAGGGTAGGGGTTAGGGTTAGGGTACGCGTTAGGGTTAGGGTAGTTATTAAACCTATCCCACTCTCTAGATACCCCTTAGCACGTCAAGGAATATTATTTGGGGGTCCAGCCATGGAGAAGAGTTTAGACACTAGGAGAAGATAAGGAACACACCCATTATCAAGAAATCACATTAGGATTCTCTTTTTAACCTGTTCCTTAAAACACTAGTGCTTAGGAAATCTATTGGAGGCAGAAGCAGTCAAGGGTAGCTTAGGGTTAGGGTTAGGGTTAGGGTACGGCTTAGGGTACGGGTTCGGGTACGGGTTCGTGTACGGCGTAGCGTATGGGTTAGGGTTAGGGTTAGGGATAGTTTGAAGGTTAAGGCTCGGTTTAGGGTACGGGTTAGGATTAGGGTTCGTGTTAGGGTTAGGGTAGGGGTTAGGGTTAGGGTACGCGTTAGGGTTAGGGTAGTTATTAAACCTATCCCACTCCCTAGATACCCCTTAGCACGTCAAGGAATATTATTTGGGGGTCCAGCCATGGAGAAGAGTTTAGACAGTAGGAGAAGATAAGGAACACACCCATTATCCTGAAATCACATTAGGATTCTCTTTTTAACCTGTTCCTTAATACACTAGTGCTTAGGAAATCTATTGGAGGCAGAAGCAGTCAAGGGTAGCTTAGGGTTAGGGTTAGGTTTAGGTTTAGGGTTAGGGTTATGGTTAGGGTTAGGTACGGCTTAGTGTACGGGTTCGGGTACGGGTTCGGTTATGGCGTAGGGTATGGGTTAGGGTTAGGGTTAGGGTTAGTTTGAGGGTTAGGGCTCGGTTTAGGTTACGGGTTAGGATTAGGGTACGTCTTAGGGTTAGGGTAGAGGTTAGGGTTAGGGTACGCGTTAGGGTTAGGGTAGTTATTAAACCTATCCCACTCTCTAGATAACCCTTAGCACGTCAAGGAATATTATTTGGGGGTCCAGCCATGGAGAAGAGTTTAGACACTAGGAGAAGATAAGGAACACACCCATTATCAAGAAATCACATTAGGATTCTCTTTTTAACCTGTTCCTTAAAACACTAGTGCTTAGGAAATCTATTGGAGGCAGAAGCAGTCAAGGGTAGCTTAGGGTTAGGGTTAGGGTTAGGGTACGGCTTAGGGTACGGGTTCGGGTACGGGTTCGGGTACGGCGTAGGGTATGGGTTAGGTTTAGGGTTAGGGTTAGTTTGAGGGTTAGGGCTCGGTTTAGGTTACGTGTTAGGATTAGTGTACGTGTTAGGGTTAGGGTAGGGGTTAGGGTTAGGGTACGCGTTAGGGTTAGGGTAGTTATTAAACATATCCCACTCTCTAGATACCCCTTAGCACGTCAAGGAATATTATTTGGGGGTGCAGCAATGGAGAAGAGTTTAGACACTAGGAGAAGATAAGGAACACACCCATTATCAATAAATCACATTAGGATTCTCTTTTTAACCTGTTCCTTAAAACACTAGTGCTTAGGAAATCTATTGGAGGCAGAAGCAGTCAAGGGTAGCTTAGGGTTAGGGTTTGGGTTAGGGTACGGCTTAGGGTACGGGTTCGGGTACGGGTTCGGGTACGCGTTTGTGTATGGCGTAGGATATGGGTTAGGGTTAGGGTTAGTTTGAGGGTTAGGGCTCGGTTTAGGGTACGGGTTAGGATTAGGGTACGTCTTAGGGTTAGGGTAGGGGTTAGGGTTAGGGTACGCGTTAGGGTTAGGGTAGTTATTAAACCTATCACACTCTCTAGATACCCCTTAGCACGTCAAGGAATATTATTTGGGGGTCCAGCCATGGAGAAGAGTTTAGACACTAGGAGAAGATAAGGAACACACCCATTATCAAGAAATCACATTAGGATTCTCTTTTTAACCTGTTCCTTAAAACACTAGTGCTTAGGAAATCTATTGGAGGCAGAAGCAGTCAAGGGTAGCTTAGGATTAGGGTTAGGGTTAGGGTACGGCTTAGGGTACGGGTTCGGGTACGGGTTCGTGTACGGCGTAGCGTATGGGTTAGGGTTAGGGTTAGGGTTAGTTTGAAGGTTAGGGCTCGGTTTAGGGTACGGGTTAGGATTAGGGTTCGTGTTAGGGTTAGGGTAGGGGTTAGGGTTAGGGTACGCGTTAGGGTTAGGGTAGTTATTAAACCTATCCCACTCCCTAGATACCCCTTAGCACGTCAAGGAATATTATTTGGGGGTCCAGCCATGGAGAAGAGTTTAGACAGTAGGAGAAGATAAGGAACACACCCATTATCCTGAAATCACATTAGGATTCTCTTTTTAACCTGTTCCTTAATACACTAGTGCTTAGGAAATCTATTGGAGGCAGAAGCAGTCAAGGGTAGCTTAGGGTTAGGGTTAGGTTTAGGTTTAGGGTTAGGGTTATGGTTAGGGTTAGGTACGGCTTAGTGTACGGGTTCGGGTACGGGTTCTGTTATGGCGTAGGGTATGGGTTAGTGTTAGGGTTAGGGTTAGTTTGAGGGTTAGGGCTCGGTTTAGGTTACGGGTTAGGATTAGGGTACGTCTTAGGGTTAGGGTAGAGGTTAGGGTTAGGGTACGCGTTAGGGTTAGGGTAGTTATTAAACCTATCCCACTCTCTAGATACCCCTTAGCACGTCAAGGAATATTATTTGGGTGTCCAGCCATGGAGAAGAGTTTAGACACTAGGAGAAGATAAGGAACACACCCATTATCAAGAAATCACATTAGGATTCTCTTTTTAACCTGTTCCTTAAAACACTAGTGCTTAGGAAATCTATTGGAGGCAGAAGCAGTCAAGGGTAGCTTAGGGTTAGGGTTAGGGTTAGGGTTAGGGTTAGCTTTAGGGTACGGCTTAGGGTACGGGTTCGGGTACGGGTTCGGGTACGGCGTAGGGTATGGGTTAGGGTTAGGGTTAGGGTTAGTTTGAGGGTTAGGGCTCGGTTTAGGGTACGGGTTAGGATTAGGGTACGTGTTAGGGTTAGGGTACGCGTTAGGGTTAGGGTAGTTATTAAACCTATCCCACTCTCTAGATACCCCTTAGCACGTCAAGGAATATTATTTGGGTGTCCAGCCATGGAGAAGTGTTTAGACACTAGGAGAAGATAAGGAACACACCCATTATCAAGAAATCACATTAGGATTCTCTTTTTAACCTGTTCCTTAAAACACTAGTGCTTAGGAAATCTATTGGAGGCAGAAGCAGTCAAGGGTAGCTTAGGGTTAGGGTTAGGTTTAGGGTTAGGGTTAGGGTTAGGGTACGAATTAGGGTACGGTTTCGGGTACGGGTTCGTGTACGGCGTAGGGTATGGGTTAGGGTTAGGTTTAGTTTGAAGGTTAGGGCTCGGTTTAGGGTACGGGTTAGGATTAGGGTACGTGTTAGGGTTAGGGTAGGGGTTAGGGTTAGGGTACGAGTTAGGGTTAGGGTAGTTATTAAACCTATCCCACTCTCTAGATACCCCTTAGCACGTCAAGGAATATTTTTTGGGGGTCCAGCCATGGAGAAGAGTTTAGACACTAGGAGAAGATAAAGAACACACCCATTATCAAGAAATCACATTAGGATTCTCTTTTTAACCTGTTCCTTAAAACACTAGTGCTTAGGAAATCTATTGGAGGCAGAAGCAGTCAAGGGTAGCTTAGGGTTAGGGTTTGGGTTAGGGTACGGCTTAGGGTTAGGGTACGTGTTAGGGTTAGGGTAGGGGTTAGGGTTAGGGTACGCGTTAGGGTTAGGGTAGTTATTAAACCTATCCCACTCTCTAGATACCCCTTAGCACGTCAAGGAATATTATTTGGGGGTCCAGCCATGGAGAAGAGTTTAGACACTAGGAGAAGATAAGGAACACACCCATTATCAATAAATCACATTAGGATTCTCTTTTTAACCTGTTCCTTAAAACACTACTGCTTAGGAAATCTATTGGAGGCAGAAGCAGTCAAGGGTAGCTTAGGGTTAGGGTTTGGGTTAGGGTACGGCTTAGGGTTAGGGTACGTGTTAGGGTTAGGGTAGGGGTTAGGGTTAGGGTACGCGTTAGGGTTAGGGTAGTTATTAAACCTATCCCACTCTCTAGATACCCCTTAGCACGTCAAGGAATATTATTTGGGGGTCCAGCCATGGAGAAGAGTTTAGACACTAGGAGAAGATAAGGAACACACCCATTATCAAGAAATCACATTAGGATTCTCTTTTTAACCTGTTCCTTAAAACACTAGTGCTTAGGAAATCTATTGGAGGCAGAAGCAGTCAAGGGTAGCTTAGGGTTAGGGTTTGGGTTAGGGTACGGATTAGGGTACGGGTTCGGGTACGGTTTCGGGTACGGGTTTGGGCATGGCGTACGATATGGGTTAGGGTTAGGGTTAGGGTTAGTTTGAGGGTTAGGGCTCGGTGTAGGGTACGGGTTAGGATTAGGGTACGTGTTAGGGTTAGGGTAGGGGTTAGGGTTAGGGTACGCGTTAGGGTTAGGGTAGTTATTAAACCTATCCCACTCTCTAGATACCCCTTAGCACGTCAAGGAATATTATTTGGGTGTCCAGCCATGGAGAAGAGTTTAGACACTAGGAGAAGATAAGGAACACACCCATTATCAAGAAATCACATTAGGATTCTCTTTTTAACCTGTTCCTTAAAACACTAGTGCTTAGGAAATCTATTGGAGGCAGAAGCAGTCAAGGGTAGCTTAGGGTTAGGGTTAGGGTTAGGGTTAGGGTTAGGGTACGGCTTAGGGTACGGGTTCGGGTACGGGTTCGTGTATGGCGTAGGGTATGGGTTAGGGTTAGGGTTAGGGTTAGTTTGAAGGTTAGGGCTCGGTTTAGGGTACGGGTTAGGATTAGGGTTCGTGTTAGGGTTAGGGTAGGGGTTAGGGTTAGGGTACGCGTTAGGGTTAGGGTAGTTATTAAACCTATCCCACTCCCTAGATACCCCTTAGCAAGTCAAGGAATATTATTTGGGGTTCCAGCCATGGAGAAGAATTTAGACAGTAGGAGAAGATGAGGAACACACCCATTATCAAGAAATCACATTAGGATTCTCTTTTTAACCTGTTCCTTAAAACACTAGTGCTTAGGAAATCTATTGGAGGCAGAAGCAGTCAAGGGTAGCTTAGGGTTAGGGTTAGGGTTAGGGTTAGGGTTAGCTTTAGGGTACGGCTTAGGGTACGGGTTCGGGTACGGGTTCGGGTACGGCGTAGGGTATGGGTTAGGGTTAGGGTTAGGGTTAGTTTGAGGGTTAGGGCTCGGTTTAGGGTACGGGTTAGGATTAGGGTACGTGTTAGGGTTAGGGTACGCGTTAGGGTTAGGGTAGTTATTAAACCTATCCCACTCTCTAGATACCCCTTAGCACGTCAAGGAATATTATTTGGGTGTCCAGCCATGGAGAAGTGTTTAGACACTAGGAGAAGATAAGGAACACACCCATTATCAAGAAATCACATTAGGATTCTCTTTTTAACCTGTTCCTTAAAACACTAGTGCTTAGGAAATCTATTGGAGGCAGAAGCAGTCAAGGGTAGCTTAGGGTTAGGGTTAGGTTTAGGGTTAGGGTTAGGGTTAGGGTACGAATTAGGGTACGGTTTCGGGTACGGGTTCGTGTACGGCGTAGGGTATGGGTTAGGGTTAGGTTTAGTTTGAAGGTTAGGGCTCGGTTTAGGGTACGGGTTAGGATTAGGGTACGTGTTAGGGTTAGGGTAGGGGTTAGGGTTAGGGTACGCCTTAGGGTTAGGGTAGTTATTAAACCTATCCCACTCTCTAGATACCCCTTAGCACGTCAAGGAATATTTTTTGGGGGTCCAGCCATGGAGAAGAGTTTAGACACTAGGAGAAGATAAAGAACACACCCATTATCAAGAAATCACATTAGGATTCTCTTTTTAACCTGTTCCTTAAAACACTAGTGCTTAGGAAATCTATTGGAGGCAGAAGCAGTCAAGGGTAGCTTAGGGTTAGGGTTTGGGTTAGGGTACGGCTTAGGGTTAGGGTACGTGTTAGGGTTAGGGTAGGGGTTAGGGTTAGGGTACGCGTTAGGGTTAGGGTAGTTATTAAACCTATCCCACTCTCTAGATACCCCTTAGCACGTCAAGGAATATTATTTGGGGGTCCAGCCATGGAGAAGAGTTTAGACACTAGGAGAAGATAAGGAACACACCCATTATCAATAAATCACATTAGGATTCTCTTTTTAACCTGTTCCTTAAAACACTACTGCTTAGGAAATCTATTGGAGGCAGAAGCAGTCAAGGGTAGCTTAGGGTTAGGGTTTGGGTTAGGGTACGGCTTAGGGTTAGGGTACGTGTTAGGGTTAGGGTAGGGGTTAGGGTTAGGGTACGCGTTAGGGTTAGGGTAGTTATTAAACCTATCCCACTCTCTAGATACCCCTTAGCACGTCAAGGAATATTATTTGGGGGTCCAGCCATGGAGAAGAGTTTAGACACTAGGAGAAGATAAGGAACACACCGATTATCAAGAAATCACATTAGGATTCTCTTTTTAACCTGTTCCTTAAAACACTAGTGCTTAGGAAATCTATTGGAGGCAGAAGCAGTCAAGGGTAGCTTAGGGTTAGGGTTTGGGTTAGGGTACGGATTAGGGTACGGGTTCGGGTACGGTTTCGGGTACGGGTTTGGGTATGGCGTACGATATGGGTTAGGGTTAGGGTTAGGGTTAGTTTGAGGGTTAGGGCTCGGTGTAGGGTACGGGTTAGGATTAGGGTACGTGTTAGGGTTAGGGTAGGGGTTAGGGTTAGGGTACGCGTTAGGGTTAGGGTAGTTATTAAACCTATCCCACTCTCTAGATACCCCTTAGCACGTCAAGGAATATTATTTGGGTGTCCAGCCATGGAGAAGAGTTTAGACACTAGGAGAAGATAAGGAACACACCCATTATCAAGAAATCACATTAGGATTCTCTTTTTAACCTGTTCCTTAAAACACTAGTGCTTAGGAAATCTATTGGAGGCAGAAGCAGTCAAGGGTAGCTTAGGGTTAGGGTTAGGGTTAGGGTTAGGGTTAGGGTACGGCTTAGGGTACGGGTTCGGTTACGGGTTCGTGTATGGCGTAGGGTATGGGTTAGGGTTAGGGTTAGGGTTAGTTTGAAGGTTAGGGCTCGGTTTAGGGTACGGGTTAGGATTAGGGTTCGTGTTAGGGTTAGGGTAGGGGTTAGGGTTAGGGTACGCGTTAGGGTTAGGGTAGTTATTAAACCTATCCCACTCCCTAGATACCCCTTAGCAAGTCAAGGAATATTATTTGGGGTTCCAGCCATGGAGAAGAATTTAGACAGTAGGAGAAGATGAGGAACACACCCATTATCAAGAAATCACATTAGGATTCTCTTTTTAACCTGTTCCTTAAAACACTAGTGCTTAGGAAATCTATTGGAGGCAGAAGCAGTCAAGGGTAGCTTAGGGTTAGGGTTAGGGTTAGGGTTAGGGTTAGCTTTAGGGTACGGCTTAGGGTACGGGTTCGGGTACGGGTTCGGGTACGGCGTAGGGTATGGGTTAGGGTTAGGGTTAGGGTTAGTTTGAGGGTTAGGGCTCGGTTTAGGGTACGGGTTAGGATTAGGGTACGTGTTAGGGTTAGGGTACGCGTTAGGGTTAGGGTAGTTATTAAACCTATCCCACTCTCTAGATACCCCTTAGCACGTCAAGGAATATTATTTGGGTGTCCAGCCATGGAGAAGTGTTTAGACACTAGGAGAAGATAAGGAACACACCCATTATCAAGAAATCACATTAGGATTCTCTTTTTAACCTGTTCCTTAAAACACTAGTGCTTAGGAAATCTATTGGAGGCAGAAGCAGTCAAGGGTAGCTTAGGGTTAGGGTTAGGTTTAGGGTTAGGGTTAGGGTTAGGGTACGAATTAGGGTACGGTTTCGGGTACGGGTTCGTGTACGGCGTAGGGTATGGGTTAGGGTTAGGTTTAGTTTGAAGGTTAGGGCTCGGTTTAGGGTACGGGTTAGGATTAGGGTACGTGTTAGGGTTAGGGTAGGGGTTAGGGTTAGGGTACGCGTTAGGGTTAGGGTAGTTATTAAACCTATCCCACTCTCTAGATACCCCTTAGCACGTCAAGGAATATTTTTTGGGGGTCCAGCCATGGAGAAGAGTTTAGACACTAGGAGAAGATAAAGAACACACCCATTATCAAGAAATCACATTAGGATTCTCTTTTTAACCTGTTCCTTAAAACACTAGTGCTTAGGAAATCTATTGGAGGCAGAAGCAGTCAAGGGTAGCTTAGGGTTAGGGTTTGGGTTAGGGTACGGCTTAGGGTTAGGGTACGTGTTAGGGTTAGGGTAGGGGTTAGGGTTAGGGTACGCGTTAGGGTTAGGGTAGTTATTAAACCTATCCCACTCTCTAGATACCCCTTAGCACGTCAAGGAATATTATTTGGGGGTCCAGCCATGGAGAAGAGTTTAGACACTAGGAGAAGATAAGGAACACACCCAT
>NW_027175677.1:42500-52500 GCF_028021215.1 Eschrichtius robustus
TCCTTAAAACACTAGTGCTTAGGAAATCTATTGGAGGCAGAAGCAGTCAAGGGTAGCTTAGGGTTAGGGTTTGGGTTAGGGTACGGCTTAGGGTTAGGGTACGTGTTAGGGTTAGGGTAGGGGTTAGGGTTAGGGTACGCGTTAGGGTTAGGGTAGTTATTAAACCTATCCCACTCTCTAGATACCCCTTAGCACGTCAAGGAATATTATTTGGGGGTCCAGCCATGGAGAAGAGTTTAGACACTAGGAGAAGATAAGGAACACACCCATTATCAATAAATCACATTAGGATTCTCTTTTTAACCTGTTCCTTAAAACACTACTGCTTAGGAAATCTATTGGAGGCAGAAGCAGTCAAGGGTAGCTTAGGGTTAGGGTTTGGGTTAGGGTACGGCTTAGGGTTAGGGTACGTGTTAGGGTTAGGGTAGGGGTTAGGGTTAGGGTACGCGTTAGGGTTAGGGTAGTTATTAAACCTATCCCACTCTCTAGATACCCCTTAGCACGTCAAGGAATATTATTTGGGGGTCCAGCCATGGAGAAGAGTTTAGACACTAGGAGAAGATAAGGAACACACCCATTATCAAGAAATCACATTAGGATTCTCTTTTTAACCTGTTCCTTAAAACACTAGTGCTTAGGAAATCTATTGGAGGCAGAAGCAGTCAAGGGTAGCTTAGGGTTAGGGTTAGGGTTAGGGTACGGCTTAGGGTACGGGTTCGGGTACGGGTTCGGGTACGGCGTAGGGTATGGGTTAGGTTTAGGGTTAGGGTTAGTTTGAGGGTTAGGGCTCGGTTTAGGTTACGTGTTAGGATTAGTGTACGTGTTAGGGTTAGGGTAGGGGTTAGGGTTAGGGTACGCGTTAGGGTTAGGGTAGTTATTAAACATATCCCACTCTCTAGATACCCCTTAGCACGTCAAGGAATATTATTTGGGGGTGCAGCAATGGAGAAGAGTTTAGACACTAGGAGAAGATAAGGAACACACCCATTATCAATAAATCACATTAGGATTCTCTTTTTAACCTGTTCCTTATAACACTAGTGCTTAGGAAATCTATTGGAGGCAGAAGCAGTCAAGGGTAGCTTAGGGTTAGGGTTTGGGTTAGGGTACGGCTTAGGGTACGGGTTCGGGTACGGGTTCGGGTACGCGTTTGTGTATGGCGTAGGATATGGGTTAGGGTTAGGGTTAGTTTGAGGGTTAGGGCTCGGTTTAGGGTACGGGTTAGGATTAGGGTACGTCTTAGGGTTAGGGTAGGGGTTAGGGTTAGGGTACGCGTTAGGGTTAGGGTAGTTATTAAACCTATCACACTCTCTAGATACCCCTTAGCACGTCAAGGAATATTATTTGGGGGTCCAGCCATGGAGAAGAGTTTAGACACTAGGAGAAGATAAGGAACACACCCATTATCAAGAAATCACATTAGGATTCTCTTTTTAACCTGTTCCTTAAAACACTAGTGCTTAGGAAATCTATTGGAGGCAGAAGCAGTCAAGGGTAGCTTAGGATTAGGGTTAGGGTTAGGGTACGGCTTAGGGTACGGGTTCGGGTACGGGTTCGTGTACGGCGTAGCGTATGGGTTAGGGTTAGGGTTAGGGTTAGTTTGAAGGTTAGGGCTCGGTTTAGGGTACGGGTTAGGATTAGGGTTCGTGTTAGGGTTAGGGTAGGGGTTAGGGTTAGGGTACGCGTTAGGGTTAGGGTAGTTATTAAACCTATCCCACTCCCTAGATACCCCTTAGCACGTCAAGGAATATTATTTGGGGGTCCAGCCATGGAGAAGAGTTTAGACAGTAGGAGAAGATAAGGAACACACCCATTATCCTGAAATCACATTAGGATTCTCTTTTTAACCTGTTCCTTAATACACTAGTGCTTAGGAAATCTATTGGAGGCAGAAGCAGTCAAGGGTAGCTTAGGGTTAGGGTTAGGTTTAGGTTTAGGGTTAGGGTTATGGTTAGGGTTAGGTACGGCTTAGTGTACGGGTTCGGGTACGGGTTCTGTTATGGCGTAGGGTATGGGTTAGTGTTAGGGTTAGGGTTAGTTTGAGGGTTAGGGCTCGGTTTAGGTTACGGGTTAGGATTAGGGTACGTCTTAGGGTTAGGGTAGAGGTTAGGGTTAGGGTACGCGTTAGGGTTAGGGTAGTTATTAAACCTATCCCACTCTCTAGATACCCCTTAGCACGTCAAGGAATATTATTTGGGTGTCCAGCCATGGAGAAGAGTTTAGACACTAGGAGAAGATAAGGAACACACCCATTATCAAGAAATCACATTAGGATTCTCTTTTTAACCTGTTCCTTAAAACACTAGTGCTTAGGAAATCTATTGGAGGCAGAAGCAGTCAAGGGTAGCTTAGGGTTAGGGTTAGGGTTAGGGTTAGGGTTAGCTTTAGGGTACGGCTTAGGGTACGGGTTCGGGTACGGGTTCGGGTACGGCGTAGGGTATGGGTTAGGGTTAGGGTTAGGGTTAGTTTGAGGGTTAGGGCTCGGTTTAGGGTACGGGTTAGGATTAGGGTACGTGTTAGGGTTAGGGTACGCGTTAGGGTTAGGGTAGTTATTAAACCTATCCCACTCTCTAGATACCCCTTAGCACGTCAAGGAATATTATTTGGGTGTCCAGCCATGGAGAAGTGTTTAGACACTAGGAGAAGATAAGGAACACACCCATTATCAAGAAATCACATTAGGATTCTCTTTTTAACCTGTTCCTTAAAACACTAGTGCTTAGGAAATCTATTGGAGGCAGAAGCAGTCAAGGGTAGCTTAGGGTTAGGGTTAGGTTTAGGGTTAGGGTTAGGGTTAGGGTACGAATTAGGGTACGGTTTCGGGTACGGGTTCGTGTACGGCGTAGGGTATGGGTTAGGGTTAGGTTTAGTTTGAAGGTTAGGGCTCGGTTTAGGGTACGGGTTAGGATTAGGGTACGTGTTAGGGTTAGGGTAGGGGTTAGGGTTAGGGTACGAGTTAGGGTTAGGGTAGTTATTAAACCTATCCCACTCTCTAGATACCCCTTAGCACGTCAAGGAATATTTTTTGGGGGTCCAGCCATGGAGAAGAGTTTAGACACTAGGAGAAGATAAAGAACACACCCATTATCAAGAAATCACATTAGGATTCTCTTTTTAACCTGTTCCTTAAAACACTAGTGCTTAGGAAATCTATTGGAGGCAGAAGCAGTCAAGGGTAGCTTAGGGTTAGGGTTTGGGTTAGGGTACGGCTTAGGGTTAGGGTACGTGTTAGGGTTAGGGTAGGGGTTAGGGTTAGGGTACGCGTTAGGGTTAGGGTAGTTATTAAACCTATCCCACTCTCTAGATACCCCTTAGCACGTCAAGGAATATTATTTGGGGGTCCAGCCATGGAGAAGAGTTTAGACACTAGGAGAAGATAAGGAACACACCCATTATCAATAAATCACATTAGGATTCTCTTTTTAACCTGTTCCTTAAAACACTACTGCTTAGGAAATCTATTGGAGGCAGAAGCAGTCAAGGGTAGCTTAGGGTTAGGGTTTGGGTTAGGGTACGGCTTAGGGTTAGGGTACGTGTTAGGGTTAGGGTAGGGGTTAGGGTTAGGGTACGCGTTAGGGTTAGGGTAGTTATTAAACCTATCCCACTCTCTAGATACCCCTTAGCACGTCAAGGAATATTATTTGGGGGTCCAGCCATGGAGAAGAGTTTAGACACTAGGAGAAGATAAGGAACACACCCATTATCAAGAAATCACATTAGGATTCTCTTTTTAACCTGTTCCTTAAAACACTAGTGCTTAGGAAATCTATTGGAGGCAGAAGCAGTCAAGGGTAGCTTAGGGTTAGGGTTTGGGTTAGGGTACGGATTAGGGTACGGGTTCGGGTACGGTTTCGGGTACGGGTTTGGGCATGGCGTACGATATGGGTTAGGGTTAGGGTTAGGGTTAGTTTGAGGGTTAGGGCTCGGTGTAGGGTACGGGTTAGGATTAGGGTACGTGTTAGGGTTAGGGTAGGGGTTAGGGTTAGGGTACGCGTTAGGGTTAGGGTAGTTATTAAACCTATCCCACTCTCTAGATACCCCTTAGCACGTCAAGGAATATTATTTGGGTGTCCAGCCATGGAGAAGAGTTTAGACACTAGGAGAAGATAAGGAACACACCCATTATCAAGAAATCACATTAGGATTCTCTTTTTAACCTGTTCCTTAAAACACTAGTGCTTAGGAAATCTATTGGAGGCAGAAGCAGTCAAGGGTAGCTTAGGGTTAGGGTTAGGGTTAGGGTTAGGGTTAGGGTACGGCTTAGGGTACGGGTTCGGGTACGGGTTCGTGTATGGCGTAGGGTATGGGTTAGGGTTAGGGTTAGGGTTAGTTTGAAGGTTAGGGCTCGGTTTAGGGTACGGGTTAGGATTAGGGTTCGTGTTAGGGTTAGGGTAGGGGTTAGGGTTAGGGTACGCGTTAGGGTTAGGGTAGTTATTAAACCTATCCCACTCCCTAGATACCCCTTAGCAAGTCAAGGAATATTATTTGGGGTTCCAGCCATGGAGAAGAATTTAGACAGTAGGAGAAGATGAGGAACACACCCATTATCAAGAAATCACATTAGGATTCTCTTTTTAACCTGTTCCTTAAAACACTAGTGCTTAGGAAATCTATTGGAGGCAGAAGCAGTCAAGGGTAGCTTAGGGTTAGGGTTAGGGTTAGGGTTAGGGTTAGCTTTAGGGTACGGCTTAGGGTACGGGTTCGGGTACGGGTTCGGGTACGGCGTAGGGTATGGGTTAGGGTTAGGGTTAGGGTTAGTTTGAGGGTTAGGGCTCGGTTTAGGGTACGGGTTAGGATTAGGGTACGTGTTAGGGTTAGGGTACGCGTTAGGGTTAGGGTAGTTATTAAACCTATCCCACTCTCTAGATACCCCTTAGCACGTCAAGGAATATTATTTGGGTGTCCAGCCATGGAGAAGTGTTTAGACACTAGGAGAAGATAAGGAACACACCCATTATCAAGAAATCACATTAGGATTCTCTTTTTAACCTGTTCCTTAAAACACTAGTGCTTAGGAAATCTATTGGAGGCAGAAGCAGTCAAGGGTAGCTTAGGGTTAGGGTTAGGTTTAGGGTTAGGGTTAGGGTTAGGGTACGAATTAGGGTACGGTTTCGGGTACGGGTTCGTGTACGGCGTAGGGTATGGGTTAGGGTTAGGTTTAGTTTGAAGGTTAGGGCTCGGTTTAGGGTACGGGTTAGGATTAGGGTACGTGTTAGGGTTAGGGTAGGGGTTAGGGTTAGGGTACGCCTTAGGGTTAGGGTAGTTATTAAACCTATCCCACTCTCTAGATACCCCTTAGCACGTCAAGGAATATTTTTTGGGGGTCCAGCCATGGAGAAGAGTTTAGACACTAGGAGAAGATAAAGAACACACCCATTATCAAGAAATCACATTAGGATTCTCTTTTTAACCTGTTCCTTAAAACACTAGTGCTTAGGAAATCTATTGGAGGCAGAAGCAGTCAAGGGTAGCTTAGGGTTAGGGTTTGGGTTAGGGTACGGCTTAGGGTTAGGGTACGTGTTAGGGTTAGGGTAGGGGTTAGGGTTAGGGTACGCGTTAGGGTTAGGGTAGTTATTAAACCTATCCCACTCTCTAGATACCCCTTAGCACGTCAAGGAATATTATTTGGGGGTCCAGCCATGGAGAAGAGTTTAGACACTAGGAGAAGATAAGGAACACACCCATTATCAATAAATCACATTAGGATTCTCTTTTTAACCTGTTCCTTAAAACACTACTGCTTAGGAAATCTATTGGAGGCAGAAGCAGTCAAGGGTAGCTTAGGGTTAGGGTTTGGGTTAGGGTACGGCTTAGGGTTAGGGTACGTGTTAGGGTTAGGGTAGGGGTTAGGGGTAGGGTACGCGTTAGGGTTAGGGTAGTTATTAAACCTATCCCACTCTCTAGATACCCCTTAGCACGTCAAGGAATATTATTTGGGGGTCCAGCCATGGAGAAGAGTTTAGACACTAGGAGAAGATAAGGAACACACCGATTATCAAGAAATCACATTAGGATTCTCTTTTTAACCTGTTCCTTAAAACACTAGTGCTTAGGAAATCTATTGGAGGCAGAAGCAGTCAAGGGTAGCTTAGGGTTAGGGTTTGGGTTAGGGTACGGATTAGGGTACGGGTTCGGGTACGGTTTCGGGTACGGGTTTGGGTATGGCGTACGATATGGGTTAGGGTTAGGGTTAGGGTTAGTTTGAGGGTTAGGGCTCGGTGTAGGGTACGGGTTAGGATTAGGGTACGTGTTAGGGTTAGGGTAGGGGTTAGGGTTAGGGTACGCGTTAGGGTTAGGGTAGTTATTAAACCTATCCCACTCTCTAGATACCCCTTAGCACGTCAAGGAATATTATTTGGGTGTCCAGCCATGGAGAAGAGTTTAGACACTAGGAGAAGATAAGGAACACACCCATTATCAAGAAATCACATTAGGATTCTCTTTTTAACCTGTTCCTTAAAACACTAGTGCTTAGGAAATCTATTGGAGGCAGAAGCAGTCAAGGGTAGCTTAGGGTTAGGGTTAGGGTTAGGGTTAGGGTTAGGGTACGGCTTAGGGTACGGGTTCGGTTACGGGTTCGTGTATGGCGTAGGGTATGGGTTAGGGTTAGGGTTAGGGTTAGTTTGAAGGTTAGGGCTCGGTTTAGGGTACGGGTTAGGATTAGGGTTCGTGTTAGGGTTAGGGTAGGGGTTAGGGTTAGGGTACGCGTTAGGGTTAGGGTAGTTATTAAACCTATCCCACTCCCTAGATACCCCTTAGCAAGTCAAGGAATATTATTTGGGGTTCCAGCCATGGAGAAGAATTTAGACAGTAGGAGAAGATGAGGAACACACCCATTATCAAGAAATCACATTAGGATTCTCTTTTTAACCTGTTCCTTAAAACACTAGTGCTTAGGAAATCTATTGGAGGCAGAAGCAGTCAAGGGTAGCTTAGGGTTAGGGTTAGGGTTAGGGTTAGGGTTAGCTTTAGGGTACGGCTTAGGGTACGGGTTCGGGTACGGGTTCGGGTACGGCGTAGGGTATGGGTTAGGGTTAGGGTTAGGGTTAGTTTGAGGGTTAGGGCTCGGTTTAGGGTACGGGTTAGGATTAGGGTACGTGTTAGGGTTAGGGTACGCGTTAGGGTTAGGGTAGTTATTAAACCTATCCCACTCTCTAGATACCCCTTAGCACGTCAAGGAATATTATTTGGGTGTCCAGCCATGGAGAAGTGTTTAGACACTAGGAGAAGATAAGGAACACACCCATTATCAAGAAATCACATTAGGATTCTCTTTTTAACCTGTTCCTTAAAACACTAGTGCTTAGGAAATCTATTGGAGGCAGAAGCAGTCAAGGGTAGCTTAGGGTTAGGGTTAGGTTTAGGGTTAGGGTTAGGGTTAGGGTACGAATTAGGGTACGGTTTCGGGTACGGGTTCGTGTACGGCGTAGGGTATGGGTTAGGGTTAGGTTTAGTTTGAAGGTTAGGGCTCGGTTTAGGGTACGGGTTAGGATTAGGGTACGTGTTAGGGTTAGGGTAGGGGTTAGGGTTAGGGTACGCGTTAGGGTTAGGGTAGTTATTAAACCTATCCCACTCTCTAGATACCCCTTAGCACGTCAAGGAATATTTTTTGGGGGTCCAGCCATGGAGAAGAGTTTAGACACTAGGAGAAGATAAAGAACACACCCATTATCAAGAAATCACATTAGGATTCTCTTTTTAACCTGTTCCTTAAAACACTAGTGCTTAGGAAATCTATTGGAGGCAGAAGCAGTCAAGGGTAGCTTAGGGTTAGGGTTTGGGTTAGGGTACGGCTTAGGGTTAGGGTACGTGTTAGGGTTAGGGTAGGGGTTAGGGTTAGGGTACGCGTTAGGGTTAGGGTAGTTATTAAACCTATCCCACTCTCTAGATACCCCTTAGCACGTCAAGGAATATTATTTGGGGGTCCAGCCATGGAGAAGAGTTTAGACACTAGGAGAAGATAAGGAACACACCCATTATCAATAAATCACATTAGGATTCTCTTTTTAACCTGTTCCTTAAAACACTACTGCTTAGGAAATCTATTGGAGGCAGAAGCAGTCAAGGGTAGCTTAGGGTTAGGGTTTGGGTTAGGGTACGGCTTAGGGTTAGGGTACGTGTTAGGGTTAGGGTAGGGGTTAGGGTTAGGGTACGCGTTAGGGTTAGGGTAGTTATTAAACCTATCCCACTCTCTAGATACCCCTTAGCACGTCAAGGAATATTATTTGGGGGTCCAGCCATGGAGAAGAGTTTAGACACTAGGAGAAGATAAGGAACACACCCATTATCAAGAAATCACATTAGGATTCTCTTTTTAACCTGTTCCTTAAAACACTAGTGCTTAGGAAATCTATTGGAGGCAGAAGCAGTCAAGGGTAGCTTAGGGTTAGGGTTTGGGTTAGGGTACGGATTAGGGTACGGGTTCGGGTACGGTTTCGGGTACGGGTTTGGGTATGGCGTACGATATGGGTTAGGGTTAGGGTTAGGGTTAGTTTGAGGGTTAGGGCTCGGTGTAGGGTACGGGTTAGGAATAGGGTACGTGTTAGGGTTAGGGTAGGGGTTAGGGTTAGGGTACGCGTTAGGGTTAGGGTAGTTATTAAACCTATCCCACTCTCTAGATACCCCTTAGCACGTCAAGGAATATTATTTGGGTGTCCAGCCATGGAGAAGAGTTTAGACACTAGGAGAAGATAAGGAACACACCCATTATCAAGAAATCACATTAGGATTCTCTTTTTAACCTGTTCCTTAAAACACTAGTGCTTAGGAAATCTATTGGAGGCAGAAGCAGTCAAGGGTAGCTTAGGGTTAGTGTTAGGGTTAGGGTTAGGGTTAGCTTTAGGGTACGGCTTAGGGTACGGGTTCGGGTACGGGTTCGGGTACGGCGTAGGGTATGGGTTAGGGTTAGGGTTAGGGTTAGTTTGAGGGTTAGGGCTCGGTTTAGGGTACGGGTTAGGATTAGGGTACGTGTTAGGGTTAGGGTACGCGTTAGGGTTAGGGTAGTTATTAAACCTATCCCACTCTCTAGATACCCCTTAGCACGTCAAGGAATATTATTTGGGTGTCCAGCCATGGAGAAGAGTTTAGACACTAGGAGAAGATAAGGAACACACCCATTATCAAGAAATCACATTAGGATTCTCTTTTTAACCTGTTCCTTAAAACACTAGTGCTTAGGAAATCTATTGGAGGCAGAAGCAGTCAAGGGTAGCTTAGGGTTAGGGTTACGTTTAGGGTTAGGGTTAGGGTTAGGGTACGGCTTAGGGTACGGTTTCGGGTACGGGTTCGTGTACGGCGTAGGGTATGGGTTAGGGTTAGGGTTAGTTTGAAGGTTAGGGCTCGGTTTAGGGTACGGGTTAGGATTAGGGTACGTGTTAGGGTTAGGGTAGGGGTTAGGGTTAGGGTACGCGTTAGGGTTAGGGTAGTTATTAAACCTATCCCACTCTCTAGATACCCCTTAGCACGTCAAGGAATATTATTTGGGGGTCCAGCCATGGAGAAGAGTTTAGACACTAGGAGAAGATAAGGAACACACCCATTATCAAGAAATCACATTACGATTCTCTTTTTAACCTGTTCCTTAAAACACTAGTGCTTAGGAAATCTATTGGAGGCAGAAGCAGTCAAGGGTAGCTTAGGGTTAGGGTTAGGGTTAGGGTACGGCTTAGGGTACGGGTTCGGGTACGGGTTCGGTTACGGGTTCGGGTACGGCGTAGGGTATGGGTTAGGTTTAGGGTTAGGGTTAGTTTGAGGGTTAGGGCTCGGTTTATGTTACGGGTTAGGATTAGGGTACGTGTTAGGGTTAGGGTAGGGGTTAGGGTTAGGGTACGCGTTAGGGTTAGGGTAGTTATTAAACCTATCCCACTCTCTAGATACCCCTTAGCACGTTAAGGAATATTATTTGGGGGTCCAGCCATGGAGAAGAGTTTAGACACTAGGAGAAGATAAGGAACACACCCATTATCCTGAAATCACATTAGGATTCTCTTTTTAACCTGTT
>NW_027175678.1:0-57206 GCF_028021215.1 Eschrichtius robustus
ATATCTTGTCCCTGTAGAAAAACCAAAAGAATCCACAGATGAAGTATTCGAATGAATAAAAGTGGTTAGCAAGTATACTGCAAACAAAATCAATATACAAAATCAATTGCATTTCTGTACTCTGCTACAACTATTTAGAAAAGGCAATGAGATACCACTTATAATATTATCACAATTATAAAGTACCTAGGAATAACTCTAGCAAGAATAGGCAACAACTATATGGAGAAAATTATAGAACAAAGACACCTAAGAAAAACTAAAGGAATGGAGAAATAAATCTTATTTCAATAGAAAATTTCAATCTACAGAAGATGTGATTCTCCCCAAATTGTTTTAGAGATTTTAGGAAACTAAAATGAATTTCCTTCACCTCCCTCCCCCACATAGAACATGCGAGCTGATTCTTAACAGCAAATGGAAGAGTGAATTGGGGATTTTTGACCTACTAGATATTAAGACTCGCTATTATAAAACTCTACCAATTAAGACAGCATGGTACTGAGCAGAAATAAAAATAGATGATTGGAAGAGATTAGAGAAGCCAGGAGCACAGCCGTACATTTATGGTAAAGAGGAATATATAAATATATATGTATATGTTTTGGGGGTCAACTTTTAAGTTCTCTTAGCAAATTATAGTTATACATTGCAGTGTTATCAACTAGTCACCATGCTATACATTAGAACCTCAGAACTTATTCATCTTATAGCTTAAAGTTTGTAGACTTTATCTTTTTAGAGCAGTTTTATGTTCACAACAACATTGAGTGAAAGGTACAGGGATTTCCCATGTACCCCCTGTTCCCACATATGTATAGCCTCCACCATTATCAACTACTCAGCAGAGAAGTATATTTGTTACAACTGATGAATCTACATTTACACTTCATTAGCACCCAAAGCCCATAGTTTACATTAGGATTCACGCTTGGTGTTGTATGTTCTATGCGTTTTGACTAATGACATTATCCACCATTATGGTATCACTTAGTTGGAATCAAAGAGTATGTAGCCTTTCAGATTGGCTTCTTTCACTTAGTAATAAGCATTTAAAGTTCTTGCATATCTTTTCATGGGTTGATGGCTTATTTCTTTTTAGTGCTGAATAATATTCCATTATCTGGATGCACCAGTTTGTTTACCCATTCATCTACCGAAGGGCATCTTGGTGGCTTCCAAGTTTTGGCAAGTATGAATAAAGCTGCTATGAAACATCTGTGTCCAGGTTTTTTATGTGGACATAATTTTTCAACTCCTTTGTGTAAATACCAAGGAGTCCGATTGCTGGATCGTATAGTAAGAGTATGTTTAGTTTTGTAAGACACTGCCAAACTCTCTTCCAGAATGGCTGTACTATTTTGCATTCCCACCAGCAATGAACGAGCGTTCCTATTACTTCACATTCTTGCAAGTATTTGGGGCTGTCAGTGTTTGGATTTTCATTTTTCTAATAGGTAGGAGCATTGTCTTTAATTGGCGGGGGGGGGGAATAAAGGAAGTAACTCAGATATTCATTAATATCACTAGAATGATCTTGATTAAGCATGGTCAGTCCCTGAACTAGTGTCCTCCCGGACTGGGGAGTGCAGCGCGGGGCGGGGACTCGCAGAGAGGAGAACAGCGCATCAACCCCAGCGGGAGGCGCGCAGGTCTCGGGATGCGGAAGGCGGGCCGGCGCCGCGCTCCTCTCCGCCCCCGCGAGCGAGACGGTCACGTGCAGCGGAGGGGCTGACCTCCGCGGGCGGGCCTGGGAGGGGCGCCGCGCCGGTGGTTCAGGGTCGCCCGAGGCTAGGCGCGAGGCGGGCACTTGCGCAGCGCGGGGCGGAGTGCGAGCCGAGGCCGGAACCGCCGCGGGTGGGGAAGGGCGGGGAGGAGCCTGGGAGCGCGCCGGCCCCCGCAGGGGGAGGGGCGGGGCGGAGCCGCGGCGCGCGCGCCCGTCGGAGGGGGAGGGACAGAGCAGCCATTGGGCGCGCTCAGGGTGGCCGCTGCGAGCGTGGGGCGAGCGTGGACCGCGGCGCGGCGGTGCGACTCCTTCTCCCCGCCCCAGGCGAGGGCACCGTGTGGCGGCGGCGGGGCCAGCGAGGCCGGAGGAGGCGGCTGTGCCCGGGCATGGTGGTCTGGGGCAACGCGGAAGGTGAGCGACCCCCGGGCCGGCGGCGGGGGTGGGGGCGGGGTGGGACTGGCCTCGCGTCGCCGGGCGGCGGCCCAAGCGCGGGCGGCCTGAGGCGGGGCGGGGGCGGCGCGCCGGCCCGGCCCCCGCGGCCCTTGGTCTCGCGGCCTGGGCGGCCCGCGAGAAAAAAAAAAAAAAAAAAAGAACTTAAAAATTGAGAGTTGCATATATAATAAAATGGCATGAAACTATACACAAGCATTGTCCCAAAACCAGTTTGCTGGTTTTGATACTGTAATATAGTTAGGTAAGATGTAACCATTGGAGGAAACTGGATGAGGCATACATAGGACTTCTGTGTACTATTTTTGCAACTTCTTTTTTACCTCTGATTTTTTAAAAATGAAAAAGTCAACAATTTTAGTGCTGTTTTCTTGTAGATGAAATAGTGTCCCGCCATGAAAGCAATGAATTACTGATAAAAACCGAGGGCTACATCTCAAAAACATCATATTGAATAAAAAAGCAAATAGCATAAAAAGATATAGTATAAAGCTCAGAACATACAACCTAAACAATATGTTATTTAGAGATACAGCTATGAGAAAATTAACAAGAAAAGCAAGTGGATGATAAGACACAAACTTGAAGATAATGTTTATCTCAAAGGACTAACGGAGGGTATGTGACCAAGAAAAGGGATTCAGGGTCCTCAAAGGTGATTGTAATGTTCTTTTCCTTAAATTTTTATTAATCACTATTTTATAACAACTCTGAAGTCTTAAAAATGTATAAACCTGATCTTTAGCATTTAATAATCACCTTTATTGAAAAGAGTAAAATTAAGTGAAAGGTGAATAAAATTCAGCAACATTAAACATGTTTGATAGAGCATATAATTATAAGAGCATCTAAGAGAAGATTGGGTTCTAGTTTAAATTCTGGTCTGACTAATTTGGGGTTAGTAGGTTTTGGTCAGTGGTTTTTGAAGGGCGGTCCCTGGGCCAGCAGCATTAGTACCACTTAGATATTTGTTAGAAACGTAAATTCTCAGACCTTACCCCAGACCTACGCTCTTGGGGAAGAGCCCGGCACTCTCTATTTTAACACAAACCCTCCAGGAGGTTCTGATGTGCACAGACTTTTGAGAGTCACCAGGAAGTTCAACTTTCTCACCCATAAAATTAGAAGCTAAAACTAGATCAGTGTTTCCCAAAGTGTGGTAGATGTAGTACTGATCATGTGCAAGATGTTTTTAAGTGATAGACACATCACCATTTAAAATTTTATTTATTGTAATGTTTGTTAGACTAGTACAGATAGCTTACCAAACCCCTAAGTTCACTGATGTTGTGTCATACGCTGCTAAGTTAAAAAAAAAAAAAAAGGAAAGGAATCAACTTAATGTAAATATAAATAATAAGGCAAAATAGTAAGGTATGTATAGCAGAAAGTAACAGCATTGTAAATCAACTATACTCCAATAAAAATTTAAAAAGTAAGGTGATACGAGAATATCACAAAATTCCTGGGGTTAGTTCTTAGATATTAAAGTTTCGGTAGTCCTGAAGAGGATCAATCTTGAAAATATTTTCCATTCTAAAATTCTGAGACTTCATATGCTTGCTTTTCTTACAGATCTGCCTCCTTAATTTTGCTTTTTAAAATTCAAGCTAATACGTTAAAAATTTAGTCCACACAGCTTGTGTTGGGAGAGGAATGGCCTGTTACTGTGCTTTTGTATTGGGGGATACTTATCTGAGATTGAAAATTTAACCATAGTTAATGGAAAGTGTGGATAATGCACATGCGAATCATTAAAATTAAATATATTAAGGAGAAACCTGTTTTGAAAACATGATTTAATTTTAGAAGCACTTTCTTTCACTACGTGTAGTATTTATAGTGGAATAGGCAGATGGTTTTATGTAAGGAAATGAAATGAGGTTTGTGGACAGTAAGAAACATATTTTGATAATTAGGGATTTAGACTTTGAAAAGTCTATACAAGTTATAAACACCTACAACATGACCGGCCCTTTTGTTAAAAAGTAAATTTATTTATTTATTTATTTTTGGCTGCGTTGGGTCTTTGTTGCTGTGCGTGGGCTTTCTCTAGTTGCAGCGAGCGGGGACTACTCTTCATTGCGGTGCGTGGGCTCTAGGCGCGCGGGCTTCAGTAGTTGTGGCACTTGGGCTCAGTAGTTGTGGCTCGTGGGCTTAGTTGCTCCGCAGCATGTGAGATCTTCCTGGACCAGGGCTCGAACCCGTGTCCCCTGCATTGGCAAGTGGATTCTATACCACTGCGCCACCAGGAACGCCCATGACTGGCCTTTTTAACTGGCATTTTAAATAGCTTTTTTGAGATGTAGTTCACATACAGTTCACCCACTTAAAGTGTACAATTCAGAGGTTGTGGATAGCCAGAGAGTTGTGCAGCCATCACGGTGCACAATTCTAGAACATTTCATTACCCCAGAAAGCAACCCTATATCCATTAGCAATTATTCTCCATTCCCTCTACACTCTCAACCCTAGGCAACCACTTATCTACATCTTATTTCTATGGATTTGCCTATTCTGGGCATTTCATATAAATAGAATTTATATTTCATATAAACATAATGATATGTAGCCTCTTGTGACTGGCTTCCTTAATATAATATTTTCAAGGTTCATCCGTATTGTAGCATGTATCAGTACTTTATTCCTTCTTATTGCTGAATGATATTCTGTTCTATTGATATTATATGTCACTTGATGGACATTTGGGTTGTTTGCACTTCTTGTCTTTTATGAATTGTGTTGCATGTATGAACATTCATGTTCAAGGGTTTGTGTGAAAGTATGTTTTAATTTCTGTTTTATACCTCGGAGTGGGATTTCTGGGTCAGATGATGACTGTGTTTAACATTGTAAGGAACTGACTGGATCTAAAATGCATTCTCATTTAAAGCAAAATTACAAGTTTGCTGAAAACTTAAATACATTTCTGTTCTAATTTATAATAAGGTACCAATTTTGTTTGTCAATGGTTTTATTACAGACTATCTCTCTAAAATGATATTTGGCAAAAATTATCATTAAAATACATGTTTTTGAAAACAGCAGCTTACAAACGGCTGTTCTACATCACAGTTTATCATCATTTATCAAAATTGTCACATCTTCTGTGACATGGTTCTTTCTCTGCATATTTTATCGCTGCCTGTGTCATTTAGCATTTAGGGGAAAAAAATGTCATGGAATCTGCTTCCTGAGCTGATGATTGAATTCAGATTGTTTTGGTTGACTTTTACAAATAAATTACATGTTAAGAAACTGATGGTAGTTTTTTTTCTAAAATTCTCGTTTCAGCAATAATAAAAATCATACTTCTAAAATAAAAACATAACATTTTGTAGTCTAGCTGCATCTGACCCTTGATATTTTGCTGTGTTGCCCTATTAATATTTTGAAGTTATAAGGAGAGATACTATTTTGTGTAATGAGAATTTATGTTCAGTAAATTGTTAATATTTGACTTTGTCTTACTTTCTTCTAATGCTTTCCTAAAGGCTTATGTACTAAATTAGCTACCTTTAGATTTCTTTTTAGGAAAGGTGTTCCAGATATTTCTTTTTCATACCTACTTGTGAAATGAGGTTTTTAGCACCTCCTTGTTATGAAGGAATATTTCTGAAAAAAATAAGATAAACAACTAAATGCAGTGAATAACTGAAGTAATAGAGAAGTGGTAGTGTAGAAAAAAGATGCTCCTCAGGGAAGAGAAAGAAAAAATACCAGTTGGACTTGAATGGATAAGATTTATTTAAAGCCTTTCATTGCTGCATGGAGGATAAACAAAAAGAGTAGTAAGGCAGCATGAGGCATTCAGTGTCCTTGTAAAGAAGACAAGAAATATCCTTAATCTCTGAATCTATAACTATATGATTCTACACATAGATCAGCTAAAATCATCCTTTGTTTTATTTCTAGTAGGGATAAGCTGTTGTATGCACAATATTGTAATGGATGTTTGTAGTGAAGACTTGAAGCATTTGGATCATTTGGGAAGTAGACTCAGACAGGGTTTAGTGTGTAGAATACTTGTAAGCATGTGCCCTTGGGAACAACACAGTGGGAGGGAGGCAGAGGCGTCAGGATTGGGCAGAAGCTTACGTCAAAGTGTCTCCTTGGCCAGCCTTCCAAGAGAGGTTTGTTGATAGCTTGGATGTGGGGTATGACAGAAAGAGGTGTCAGGATGATTTCAAGGATTTCAGCCTAACTAACTAGAAGGACGAAGTTGTCATCAAGTTCATCCTTTGAAAGGAGGTTTGGTGGAGAAGATCTGGAGTTAGTTGGGCCTGTTAAACGTTCGAGATCTGTAAAACATCTATTGGCAGAGGATGAGTTGGTGAGTCCATATGTGAAACTGGAGCCCAGGAAAGAGGTCTGCAGTATATATAAATATGGGGGTGGTCAGCATAGGATAGATGCTAATTAGACCAGGAGACTAGCTGAGACCACCAAGTGAGCATGTGTAGACTGACTTGAGGATGAGACAGGGCTGAGTCCTGGGACACTTCAGCGCTTAGAAATTGGGGCAAATAGGGGAAACCAGCGGAGGAGACTGGGATGGAGCCCCAGGACCCAGCACACTGCTTAACAGCAGTGGGTAGTAGATGTTTATTTAGTGGATAAATGTCCAAAGGGGAGGGAAAATAACATGGGACAGTGATGAATTTTATTTCTCCAGGTAGAATAACTTAAAAGGTGAAAAATAGGATCAACTGTTATCTATCTCATCGGTGAATGGGTGGGGAGTGAGTCATGGAAATTAGAATAAAAATAGATGTGTTCTTTTCTATAAAAATAGATGTGTATACATATAAAATAGGAACCGTTCCTTTTAATAAACTGAAGTATTTTTAATGCAGTTACTTTCTTTTAATTTTTATGGTACCTATTGTGCTTGTGTGGCTAATTCTTCGAGAAACTGTATAAAAATGTCCCCTGTGTATAGAGATGAATCCAGTTCTTCAGATTGATTATTTCTATTGTTTGTGAATATGCTTTAAAGTAGCACATTAAGTAGTTGAAACTCATTTGAGAAATTATCCTATATTTGTATCTCTCTTCTTTGTACTAAATGACAGAAGAATTTCATTTATATATTTGCTACCATATATTTGATAATTTACAGTAGAATTTTCAGTGTTCTTCATGGTTAAAATTGGTACTAAAGGTGATTTGGAAATTGTGTTGAGCATGTATCTTGCTAAACTATAGAAGACAGACATTTTCTTCAAGGATTTTATATTCTAGGTGAAAAAGTTAAAACATTTATGGAAAGGTACATAAACAGTTTTCTTGGGAAAATATACAGTTATGTCATTGAAACTCTGAGTCCTGTCTTACACTGAGCGGGACATTTATTAAAGAATAGACTGAAAGCAGAAATATCTGTAAGCTTGAATTTTGACAGAATGAAAGAAGAATACAAAAATCAAGCTCACAAACTCAGCTGCCTTGATGTGGATGAAGCTTCTGTAAACAGACAGCTACTGTCCTTGAATAATAGTTCACATATCTTTTGAAGTGAATTAAGCTTTGGTTGTATTGGACCTGACCTGTCGGTGAGAAGGAGATGGCTGAGTCCAGGGAGGCGTGTGAGCTTTCTCAAGACAGACTAGAGTCGCTGGTGACTGAGACAAGTAGTGAAGCGTTATTTCAAGGGTTGAAATGTGAATAGGAACCAGTGATTTAACAATGCTCATCTCTAACTTTAAGCCTTTCCTTGAGCCAGAAACCTTGGTTTTTTATGAGAGTTTGAGATTCCCTGAAGATACAACCTAGGTTGGACAGTTACCCGGATCTATTATACATTTAAGCTCAGGAAAGTTATGTGAACTGTGTTACTGCTTCTTGTTTTGGTGAATTTTTGGTCCAGGCTTTCAGAAAGACCTGAGCTGAACTCTAGGACAAAGCTTGTGGTGACCACCATTGCTGTTTCAAGCCACTGTCCTCTGTGTTTCTTTCTGTCATTCAGGAATTTTGTTGTCATAGCTCCTCTATTACTGACTTGTGTGTGTGTGTGTGTGTGTGTGTGTGTGTGTAGGGGGTGTCCTTCATTTGTAAATTCTGTAATCTTTGGACCTTGGATGGAGATGGTAAATACAGAAGTCTTAGAATAGAATTGGTCCCAAACTATTTTGAGAGAAAACACAAAGCATATTAAAACTTACATTTTCAATTAAAGCATAGGGAAACCATTCACAAAAAGGGTGCAGAAGTTGATGCTGTTGTTTATTGTGTTATATGCTGGTTATAGACCTTCATTTTACGGTTATTTCTCTGAAATGCAGTAAAAAAAACAAAACCAAAAAACAATGCCTAGCACCATAGCAGCCCGTATGAAATGAGGCATATGCTGTTTCTAAGACTCACAGCATGTTTTTCTGATACTGTGTTTGCCCATAAACATGTTGATGGTAGGTGCTGTCTGAGGCAGGGGCGGTTTTCCTATGGAAATCCTCTCTTGAACATACTGGTTTCTGATTCCCCTTGAGGAAGAATGAAGCTCCTTTTTGCTTCCTTAGCAAATTTGATACTTCAAGTATTAATAACATAGCCAGTGGTTGATACGTATCTTGATGACTTACAGGTCATCATGATGGCTGCCCTGTCATAAGTTACTGTGGTTTCAGAGTACGTTAGAACTCTACACAGCGTTTTGAGGTGGGAGGGAGCTGAGGTGTAATGAAAGAGAAATTCCCTGCACAGCAGTGGTGATGCCTTAATGATAAAATCATCTTGCTCGGTCTCAAAATCACTGGGTCTGCCAGCAACAGCATTAGATGTGAAGTCTGACCTGGGCTTACAGTTTGATTTTGCCATTAAAAGCGTTATGACTTTGCCCTCAACACTTCTGCGAGTCTAGAGGAATGTTAATTACTCAATTAAAACAAATTTATGAGATCCTTTTGATGGAGTAGAGTGTAATATCTGCTGAGTGCCCCAATATACATTGAGCCCTTTAGAAGAGAAGACTTATGAGTGGTAAAGAGTAGGCTGCTTTTGGAGAAGGAAGCATGAGGTGAGATGGCAAATTTGGGAATACGTTTTCTAAGGAAGGCCTTGGAGGAGGCCATCATTCTGTAAACCTGAACTTGAGATACAGCAGTGTCAGTTTTGGGGATAGGAGGTCTCTGGGGCATTTATGATTGGGAGTGTGTGAAAATACTGATTCAGAGCCAGGAGACCCTGTGACATTGGCTGCATCTAACCCAGGTCTTTCTCATTTAGGGCCCCAGACTAGGGAAGCTACAGTTATCTTCTGAAAGATAGTAAAAAAGATGATCTTGCTGCTCTTAAAGTGAAAGAATCCAAATTTTGGTGAAGAAATGTTTTAGGGACAGGATTGCCCCCATGTTTTTAATATCACTCTTGACTGACTGTTTATTTCGCTTCTTATTTGGGGAAAAGTATATGGAAGTTTAGGTTGGGAAAACTACTTGGAAGAGTTTCTTTTTTTTTTTTTTTAAAGTCCTTCAATCAGTTATTTATTTATTTGTTTGTTTGTTTATTTATTTATTTATTTATTTATTTATGGCTGTGTTGGGTCTTCGTTTCTGTGCGAGGGCTTTCTCTAGTTGCGGCAAGCGGGGGCCACTCCTCATCGCGGTGCGCGGGCCTTACACTATCGCGGCCTCTCTTGTTGCGGAGAACAGGCTCCAGACGAACAGGCTCCAGACGCGCAGGCTCGGTAATTGTGGCTCACAGGCCCAGTTGCTCCATGGCATGTGGGATCTTCCCAGACCAGGGCTCGAACCCGCGTCCCCTGCATTAGCAGGCAGATTCTCAACCACTGCGCCACCAGGGAAGCCCGGAAGAGTTTCTTAAGAATAACCTCATTAAAAAAAAAAAGAAAAAAAAAAAAAAGAATAACCTCATTAGATAGTTCATGTGTAGATGTGAGAATAAAGTTTTCTTATAAACAAATGATTTTTTTTATGGTTCAAATATTTTATTTTCTTTAAAGATAGGAGTAGATTTTATAGTTTGAGACTCTTGCTATTATTTAAGCAATAACCAATAAATAAATGTGAGTAAGTAGCAATTATTTAGGAAGAATGATATAATGATGAACTATTGGAAAATATAACAACTATAGATAGCATTGTGGAATTGGAAGGGCCTTATCACCTGATTTTATAGACAGTTTATCTCATTATTCAGCCTCCTCACTGTAAAATGGTAAAAATATTAGTTGATCCAGAGTTATTTTAAGGAGTAAAAGAGAATTTATTCATTCAACAATTATTTATTAAGTGCTTACTAGATGCTGAGGCACATGCAGGTTCAGAGGATGCGTCTGTGTATTAGAAAGAAGAAAATCCTGGCCTTCATGGATTTTACCGACTAAGAGGCAAGAGGCTTTACCCAGTGATGACAAACGAGATGAGGGCTTCCAGTGTGCTCCCTGCAATGGTGTTTTAGACTGAACACAGTGCCTGATAGTTGCGGTAGAAGAAGACTAGCACCAATGTGTCTTGGATGCAAAGTACACCCATTATCTCATTTAAATCTAACACCAGTTCTATAAACTAGGTCTAGTTTCCCCCCTTTTACAGCTGAGCAATGTTGTGTTCTTTTAGGTCTGTGATCAAATCATGGTTATTAAATAAATTAATGAGTAAACTTAGACCTAAAGTGTGGTCCAAGGTCTTCAGCCAGATAGTGGCAGAGCTGGCACTAGAACTGGTTTTGACTCAAGCTCAGGGCTCCTTTCATTGTACCGCATTGCCCCTCAGAGCGTGCATGGGCAAATAATCGTATGTACCATGGTAGATAGGAAGAGTGCACAGTTTCAGAGATCCCATACTTGCCAATATGAAAATCATTTCACACAGTACAAATAATAACAGTGAAATCAGGGCTGCTAGCATCCTCAGTTTTAATTCCCATCGCTAGTTATATTCAATTATCCAGTGAGATGGACTTTGAGCTGTGGATTTAGTGTATTAAGTAATAGGATCCAACTCTAAGTTTTCTCTGGCAAGCTATTGGCTGTGAAGTAAATTCAAGGCTATTCATCCAAAATGTAAGGTGTCCTGAAGTAGATGTATATGTCATCTTGTCTAATGCGTGGGTTGTGTGAGAGATTTTTCTTTCCAAATTGAGTCATTGGAGACCATTGCTCCTATTACTGCCTTTGAAGTCCTGCAGCTGGTGAACCTTTGGTAGTTGAGATTTCTTTCTCAAAAAACAAAAACCAAAAACATGTATTATAAGTACTTGTAGTCTAGTTGTGTGTGGGTTACGTGTCTTAATTAGTAAAGTTCTAGTGAATGTCTTGGGATTTTATAAAAACTTCAGTAATAACTAAAAATGAACATTTCTGATCCTTTCTCGTGACCCCATAATCAAATCCAAGTCAGTTTCTACTCTCTGCCTGCTATCCTGCAACTCTGAATCATCTTGAAAATACTTGTTTTTTCTAAACATTGTTAGTTTAGGGAGTTACTTGGAGTGAGAGAGTCTCTTTCCTTTGGCTTCCTTTGGGTCAGCAAAGCAGAGGAGTTAGTTTTGGAGGGTTCTCCTTCTATGCATCATCAATTTCAGTCCTTGGCAACGTCTCTAGTCCCAAAGAAATGATGTGGGACTCCCCACGTCTTCCAGAATTTTTAGAAGGCATGTGATGTATTAACAGTACCTGTGTCTCTTCTGTAATTCATTTGGGCTCTGCAAAATGCCAAAGTGTATCTAATAGAGCAGTACAAGACGTGTGCCTATTTTCTTAAAAGTCAACCTTAATTTCGTGTCACTCCAGTCTGCCGCTGGTCTACCCAATAATTAGGATTTTAAGGCTTATGAATAGTTAGGGGCGCTCCTAGTCCAGAAAGGAGATGCAACTGAAAACATGACATATATTGGCACTACCACTGCAGTGCTTTGGGTTTAAATATTCATCAGGCAAAACTAAACTCTATGAAATGAATGCCAGGATAGACCAGTCTCATCCTGATTTCCTGTCTGGAGTCTATTGCTATAAAAGGTGTATATGTTTATAATTCCTGCCCCTAATATTCCCTTGCTTCTGTAGAGCAGTGTTGCTTTCCCAAGCACTTAAATATGTTTGATTTTACCCTTGCACCTGTCTTTTAAGGCAGACAAACTCAAGTTGACACACAGTTTTTCTCATGACAAGGACCAGTTGTGATTTATGGCCATTTACAGGATGTCAGTGATGTGGAGAGGGTACATTTTGAGGGAACAAGGCTATATATGTATATCCTTTCACTTGGCAATAAAGAACATGGTAAAAAGCTGTTTTCTTCTCAGTGAAGAGCCCTTAGGCTAACTTCCTATAATGTTCACCTAATGTGTTACTATGTTCAAGTCACCTTAACAAATATTTCTTGAGTGCCTGCCTCCTGCAAGGTATTCCACTGGCTGAAGTGAAAGTTTCTGTGAGAAGCCTGATGTATAGAATTTGGAAGTAAAAAAATGCAGTGTTAGTGTGGGTCTTTACTGCTTTAGTTGAAAAGAAAGTGTTATGAGGTAACCTGTCTTTTCCTTTATGAATTTGGCTTGTTTAGCAAGAAACGTATTAACCAAAGATGAAAGGTAGATTCAGGAACATTTATTCACTTTTGAGTGTAAACTTTTATTTTCACCAGAAATTCCTAAACACCTTGATTATAATAAAGTACAACCCTGATTTTGGCTTTTAGGGCCAAGGATAAAAGATTTGTAGGCTTACTGAAGAGTAGATTCTGTGAAAGCACAGACTCCTGATAAACGCTGAGTGCCCTGTAGTCCTCTAGATCAGCGGTCCCTAACCTTTTTGGCACCAGGGACCAGTTTCGTGGAAGACAGTTTTTCCACGGACGGGGGGTTGGGGGTATGGTTCAGGTGGTAATGTGAGTGATGGGAAGCGGCAGATGAAGCTTTGCTGGCTCCCCGCCACTCACCTCTTGCTGTGCGGCCAGGTTCCTGGGGGGTTGGGGACCCCTGCTCTAAATAACTGTCCTAGAAGTGGAAGAGCCAGTCTTTTTGTTGGTGAGGACCCAGTGGCCTCCATCATTGTAACTACTGTGATATAACCTGTAGTGTGTGATTGATAAATAATTTAATACTGTTGACAGGGGTATTTGTTGCTTACTTTGTACATTTGCAAGCAGTTCTTTCTTCCTCATGATACTCCTTGCATTAATAGTTGAGCGAAATGACATGATGAGTCAATAAGACTGCTTTCCCTGTGACCAGAGTTGTCAGGACAAGTCAAGGTCTAATCAGACATTTTCATTTCATTAAGTTGGACTTTTGCCAGAGCCTTTTGGAAGCCAGCATAACACTTGTTCTTGCAGGTCACTGGCCCAGACACAGTCACATGATTACACCTCCATGCGACAATGTCTGGGAAATGCTGTTTTATAGTCTTGTTTCGGAATAAAAATCAGGGTTCTGACGTTAAGAAAAAGGCTACTGCTGAGCTACCCCAATTCTTTTCCCTACCTCCGATTTCTTCCTGATACTTAGATGGAAGATCTGGCTGTATTCCTTTTCTTGAACTCTGTGTGGCATACTTGGGTACTTCATGTCCTAGTCTTTCAACCTGAGAGGAGGATCCTTCAAGTTTTTGCAGTTTGCAACTCCATGAGCTCAGTAGGAGTATCCTTGAAGCAAAATAAGAACAGGGTGTTGCATGCTCTTTTTTTGTTTTTTAATTTCAGATTTTAATGATCAATTTTAGTTATCTATGCAAAGTGATTCATGCAGATCATAAAATTCTTAGAGGAAAAGGAACCCTGGGACAGAAGACATGGGTCCACTGAGGGCGGTAGTCATGGTTTGCAAATAAAAATTGTGACTGCAGCCAGAAGAAGGAACAGTGGGTGCTGAGAAAGGAAATGACAGATAACCATTCCTAGAGGGTTTATTTGGCTTTTTAGAAATAAGTAAACGAAAAGTTCCCTCTAGTTTGCTGCTTTGAGTCTTCCCTTTGAACACATCATCTAGACAGAGTTGACATAGATGGTTCTTTTAATTTAAAATCTCTGTAGTCTTCAAACAAGGAGGCCCCATGCAGGCAGTCTCACAGATGGTTGTACATGAATTACCCATCTGTCTTCAAGAAAGGGAGTTTGTGATTTCCTTCTAAGAAAAGGATTTGCAGGATGTGGCGGGAACGAGGTGAGTGAGGCCTTCAACTTCCATGCAGTTGTAGACATTTTGGAGGCAACTTGAACTCTTTGGATCATACTTTAATCCCTGACACCTAAGGATGGCGATCCTAATTTCAGCATCTGGGTGGTATTCATGAAAGACTTCTGGTTGAATAAGTTAGGAAGGATGCTCATATGAATAAACCTTATTATATGCCCCAGTTTCTGGGCAGCCTGCAGTACCGAGTTCTGACCTGGGATTAGGATGCCTTGTGTGGAGCTAGTGCCACTGCAGCTCTTAAGTCTCATCCAACATGGTTATTTTCCATGTGCTTCTGAGTAGCTGTTTCTTTGGCTTTCTAATAGCATGGATACTCAGCATAATCACAGACTCCTAGATATGGAAGTATCTGAATGATAATGTAGTCTAATTTCGAAAGAAATGAAATGAAAGAGGCCAAGTGACTTGCTTCAAGGTATCTGGTAGAAAAACTGGTGTTAGAACCTTGGTTCCGTGTTCTCAGTCCAGTGCTGTCTTGCAGTGCACTGAATTTCTCAGAGAAAATGAGACTAAATGTGGTGTTTTTCTGTGTCCTCCTTTGCTCCTGGTACTTAACAGACCTGGAATCTACTCATGTATGTGTCAGGTTTTAGATCAGCAGTAGGCTCACTGATTATGGAAATAATTGGGGAGATGTGGTATGTGTGAAAGTTTCAGGTAAGCGAGGCAAGGGGTTGTGGTGGTGGATTGGGAGATGTTTGCCAGTTCAAATCACATTTCTGCAGTGCGTGATGGGACTTGGGGCTCTTCTTTCTGTAGCTTATTAACAGATAAGCTGTTTCGCTGCTGGAGCTGCTGAATCTACAATAGCATGAATCAGCAAGAAGGAGGTGTGATTAGTCACGTGGACTTAGGCCTTTCCCATTGCCAAGGCTTGATATATTCACATCTTCCACTTTTTTTTTTCCTTCCGGTTTTACTGAGATATAATTGACATACAGCACTGTAAAAGTTTAAGGTATATAGCGTAGTGCTTTGACTTACATACATCATGAAATGATTATCACAGTAAGTTTAGTGACCATTCATCATCTCATATAGGTACAAAATTAAAGTAGAAAAAAAGTGGTTTTTTTTTCACATCTTCTGTTTTTTCCTCTTTGTAGAGGCTCATCACATGGAACGATAGCATGTTTAGTCTTCTGTGTTACACTTGGTTTAGTCCACGTAATTACATGTAATGTAAAATTACATACAGTGCAAATCAGTCAAGAGGCTATCTTTCCTTCCTCCATCTCTGAGACATGGGTGACCACAGGAGGCCACTCTGTTGACATTTCTTGCTCTTGTCGTGGCCCTGTTGCCAATCAGTCTAAAAAAATATTTTTCTGTGAATTTCTTGTGAAGTTATTTACATGAAAAGTTTTCTAAACGTATGTAATTCAAACTTGATTCTTTGTTTAATGCCAGTGTAATTTTTATTGACTAGAAAAACAATTATATGAATTCTGGATTTTCCCGGGAAATCTATAACATGCCGATCGGAAGTTCATATGGGACCTCTGTCTCCTCGTGAGCCCTAGGTAAGGTACAGTGAGGATGGAGAGGTGGATAAAGGAAGGAGTGAGTGATGCTTCATTGAGGAAGGTGAGCAAGGTGGCCAGATAGGTTTGTTTCATGACAAAGAGTGTGATTTAAGCACTTACTTTCTTTTGAAAACCTCTCTTTTCACCATCTCCCTATCCTGATATCACAGGAGGAAGGAAAAAACCAAACAAACCTGTTGCCTCATTTCCTAAAGCAGTGATTCTCAAACTTTAATGAACATGCAAATCACCTTGCATTTTCCAAGACTGCCGACTCTGATTTAATAGTGGTGGGGCAGTGGTTCTCAAAGTGTGTTCCTCAGAGCAGCAGCTCTGGTTCCGCCAGCCGTGTTAGAACTATAAATTCATGGACCTCGCCTGACCTGCTGAATTAAAATCTCAGAGGATCGGCCTCAGAAACTGTTTTTACACATTCACCAGGTGATTCTTGTGTACCTTGAACATTTGAGAATCACTGCCATTGAAGCTATTCTCTTGGGATTTTCCCAGGCCTCTGGTATTTGCTACTCTGTGATTGGGCCTTGGTATTATTCCCTTGCTATTTAGCAATTGAAACTTTTGGGCAGAGATGTTACTTGAGGCTCCTGACTGGATGTTAGTGTCCAGCAAGTTAACTGGCTCTATTAAAGTATGTTTCTTAGTCCTTCACCACTCTCTCTGTTATAACCCTGATACTTTGTAAAGCAAAGATGCCATTTCATGGAATCATGAACATCAGTACCATGGCTAGACACCATACGTAACATGGCGATTGGGTAATACCTTAAAAGGTAGACTGAAAAAGAAACTGACGAAATAAAACACCCCAGAAGAAAATGCTCTTGTAGATTTTCAGGGGTTTTACATGTTAATATCAACTGAGTCCCAATTCACAGATAGTTTCCATCATATTAATAGCCAGTGGGCGTTGTTACCTAGATTCTATGCCTGCTTGGTTCAGATGGGTGCAACCATGCTTAGCAGTGCCTTTACCAGTGTTGCCATTACTGGTGAAGGAAGAATATTTTATAATAGGGATTGGATTCTCTCAGAAGTCAGTTTTCTTAAGGTATTTGCAAAGGATGAATGTTACCTCCTACAGTGTTTCAAGAGCTCTAACTTTAATTTTCTGAAAGTTTTATTGATTTCCTCCAAAGGCTATAGCTGGAGAAATACGCACTGTATGTTATTATTTGTCAGATTGGTTACAGGGTCTCCAATATAGGTGGGCTGAGGCTGGGTTTGTGCTTTTCCTCTGGGAGGTTTTTCATCTTAGAGAAAGGATCCATGTGTTTTGTGAATCTCTATAAAGCAATGAGAGGAGTTCAAAATTTATTAGAGTATTCGACAAGTGCTCCAAAGAGGGATATTTGGGCACAAGGTCTAGATGCTAATGTATTATGTTCTTTGAAAACAGCTTAAATATAAGTACATTATAAGAACCCTAGTGAAGATTTAAGGGTAATGCTGTAAGATCTCTCATAAAGGATTCACAAAAAGTGCTGCAATTTTGTAACCTTTCCAGAAGCAATACAGTGTATGTTCACCCCTCATTTGCAACTTGAAGAAATTTACCCAGTTTATGCGGAAAATTGAAAAGAAGCAGATGCTTATTCCTAAGCTAGAGTTTTGAAGGCCAACAATTAAAATAAACATGTCTCTGCCAAAACTTGAACTAAATTTAAAAATTTAGCATATAAATTAAAGCTTACTTAAAACTAAATTTATCAAGGAAATACATTTGTTTTGCATTACTGGTTTCAATTATTGTGAAAAGGCTTCCATTTCTATGGAACACTGAAGATTTTTTAAAGTTTCAAACAATTTATTAGACAATTGCACCACTGAAAATGAGTTACAAGTGTCTGGCTTAAATGTATGAACTATTAGCACATCGTTGATGAGCTTAGAGAGAGATGTTAAAGCAGCCATTATCCTCCTGCAGTTTCATGTTCCTATTCCCAGGGGACTGTAAGAAACTGGTTTGTAGACTGAAAACAGATAAAGCTATGGGCTGAGGATATACGTAGCATCTCTTCTCTCCTATTCGTTTGTTCTTTCTCTTGGGAATCTGAATTTTGGGACATTGCTGATGAATTGCTGTCAGGCATGGGTACTCTTAGTTTATTGCCATAGAAGAAGAGAGAGATTACTTCCTTGTTTGCAGTACCTGTCTGCTCTAGTCCTGTCGGTACAGTGTTTCCTAATTAATATTTCCTAAACACCTACCTCATAACTTTTTTTCATTTACTAAATATTTATTTAGTTCTTGTTTTCCCAGCTTTCTTGAGGTATAATTGACAAATAAAATTGTATATATTTAAAGTGTACAAACTGATTTGATACACCTAGACATTGGGAAATACTTGTCCTGATGAAGTTAATTAACATTTTCATCACCTCACATAGTTCCCCTCTACCCCCATACCCTTGTTTTTTTTTTTTTTTTTTTTGGTGGTGAGAATGCTTAAAGTCTATTTCAGCAAATTTCAAGTATACAAGACAGTATTATTAACTACTGTAACCATGTTGTACATTGGATCCTCAGAACTTATTCATATTCTTCTTAAAACTGAAAGTTTGTACGTTTGACCAACGTTTTCCTGATTCCCTCATCTCCCAGACCCTGGCAAGGACCCTTCTATTCTATTTCTATTAGTTCAATTTTTTTTTTTTTTTTTTAAGATTGCACATGTAAGTGATACCATGTAGCATTTGTCTTTCTCAGTCTGACTTTTTCCATTTAACATAATGCCCTCCGAGTTCATTCATGTTGTCACAAATGACAAGATTTCCTTCTTTTTTATAGCTAAATAATATTCCATTGAATATATATACCACATATTCTTTCTTCGTTCATTGATGGACACAGGTTTCCTTATCTTGGCTATTGTCAATAATGCTGCAATGAACATGGGAATGCAGATATCTCTTTGGGATACTGATTTCATTTCCTTTGGATATGTATCCAGAAGTGGGATTGCCGGATCATTCGGTAGTTCTATGTTTAACTTTTTGAGTAACTGCCATACTGTTTTCCATAGTGACTGCACCAATTCACATTCTCACCAACAATGTACAAGGGTTCCCTTTATTCATATCCTCACCAAGATTTGTTATCTCTTGTCTTTTTTCATAATAAACATTATAATAGGTAGTGAGGTCATATCTCATTGTGGTTTTGACTTGCATTTCCCTGATGATTAGTGATGTTGAGCACCTTTTCATATATCCGTTGGTCATTTGTATGTCTTCTTTGGGGAACTGTCTATTCAGGTCCTCTGCCCACTGTTTAATTGGAGTTTTTAAAAAATTTTGCTATTGAGGCATATGAGTTCTTTGCATGCTTTGGATATTAATCCCTCATCTGATAGGTAGTTTGCAAATGTTTTCTCACATTCTATAGGTTGCCTTTTCCTTTTGTTGGTTGTTTCCTTTGCTGTGCAGAAACTTTTTAGTTTGATGTAGTTCTGCTTGTTTATTTTTGCTTTTATTGCCTGTGCTTTCGGTGTCAAATCCAGAAAGATATGGCGAAGACCTATGTCAAATAGCTTACCACCTATGTTTTCTTCTAGAAGTTTTATGGTTTCAGGTCTTACATTTAAGTCCTTAATCCATTTCAAGTTAAGTTTTGTCTATGGTATTCTTTCGCATGTGGGTATCAATTTTCCTAACACCAGTTATTGAATAGACTATCCTTTCCCCATTTTGTGTTTTGGGCACCATTGTCAAAGGTTGGTTGACTGCATATGCATCCCACATAACTATTTTCCTGAAAACTTTCATTTACTCCTGTTTGCTGTGCCAGGATTCATGGCCCTCAGTTTACTGTTCTATTTTCATTGATCCCTAATCATCACTCCGTCTGCTTCAGTCAGTCCAGTGATTTTCCTTCTTCCACCACATCTCAGGTTCATGCAAAGTAGCTTCTTGGGCAGAGTTGCCTTTTCTTTCTAAACAGGTCCAGTCAGATCATCACATATGACTGCTTGTACATATAGAGGAAGGCAGACTATCAGGAGAAAACTATTTTAGGATTCTATGTTATAAACATTTTAACTAAAAAACTTTTAAATTTAACGAGTTCATGCTTCTTAAAAAGAAAATGCTGAACACAATTTAATCCTTTCCAGGTAAATTAGAGTGACATTATACACAGTAAAAATAAGTTGCATGGTAGTGATTTCTACTAGACAGGTAAGGTATTAAGGACTAGTTGTCTCATCCTACATTGAATAATACGTCTTGCAGCTGATATTTGTTTTTATAATGAATGCACACGTGTGTTGGTTTAAATTGCTGTGTTGAGATTAATGTTCTCAGAAATTATTTCTACATTACCAGGAAGTGGTACATTTGAAGCCTCTCCTGTACCATCTTGAGATTAAAAGAAAAAAATAAGAACTTTCTTTTATTTCCATTACTTAAGTTTATTTAAACTCGTGTTTAAAAAACAAAATATCTTCTCAAATCCCTAGTCATATTTCCATGCAGCTTGGTTCTAAGAGTCCTGGAAACAAAGAACAGTATCAGTCCAGGACCTTTGCAGGAAATGTCCTCAAGATCACTAGTGCATCTTAGGATGTTAGCCCAAGGGCCAACTGGGATATCAGGCCACATTGAAGAGATACTTTAATTTGTAAGATTTGTTGTGACCGTCAGACAACATATGTCTTTTGACTCCATTAAGGAATGTGTGAAGGCACAGCACTACTAATGCTACATTAGCTATCTGTCTTTAACTTTCAAAAATAATTTGAAAGCATTTTTAATGCCATTTTTCAGACGGCGAAAAGAAGTGCAAAGAAGTTAACTTGGCCAAATATAAGTGAAGGAGACGTGATTTTAGCTCGAGAACAAATGCTTTGTCTCATTACTGTACTGCTTCACTATAACAATCAAGATGTGGAGATTTCTAAAATTTTCACCATGAATGTTAAGAAAACACTAGATTGCATGATGTGTTACAGAAACACCCACTAAAATCCACTGAAGTAAGAAGTTGTGAATTCTCTCTGTACTTTGATAAATTCCCCTTGGGAGCACACCGGTTTGGAATCAAGAACGCTTGGTTCTAGTCCTAACATCTCCATTCTGTGGGTCTCAGTTTTTAATATTAAAACTCTCCAAGGTCCCTTCTTAGTGCAGTGATACATGCCTATGGAAGTGGGGCTTTTTGCATGCTTTATGAAGTATTTTAGAGCCAGCTGGCCTGGCACTTTACACTGGAGGAAAAAGTAGCCATTAAGGTCTTAAATTTGTCCCGTGTAGTAAAGACTGAAGGTGAAGATGAGAAGTTTTGTTTTCTTAGGTTTTGTTGAAGCAGGCTGCTACTGACTGCTGCCCTGGGATGCTTGGGATTCGTCATAGGGCCGGAGGCTGTGCCTGCCGGTCTGGCAGTGGGCCATCCTGGCGAAGCACAGCACAGGGGCTGGTGTGCGCTGCCACGTGAAGTATTAGATAACTGCCCAGAAGAGCTGCCATACATGCAGAGGAGGGGGTATTCAGGGCTGCCCATGGTAGTCATAAAATGATAGATATGAATCTAATCTTAGAAAAGCGAGTTGAACTCCCTCACTTTTAGTTGGGGCTCAAGGAAGTGAGGAAAGTTGTGCAAGTTTGTACCTTTAGTGTGAAAGTTGAGGATGGAATTCGGGTCTCCTGACTACTTATCTAACTCACCACTTACACTCATTTATGCTAAATACCATGCCTCCTTTTGCTCCCACAGGAATATGGTCACTTGGTGAATTTATGTTCATTTATTTCATGTACAACCTGAAATGCCTCTTCTTGCTTATCAAATCAACGTAAAGCACTTGAAAATTAGATTCAAGCTTAGACAACAGACACAGTGACGTATTAAGATCATTTTATGCCGTATCATGATGATTTTTAGGGAGTTAATTAATTTCCGCTCAAGGAAGCATAAACAGCAACTACATGCAGGTAAAAGACAATAGACAAAAAGGTAGCAGTAAATGGTTGCCCTTTGGGTTCCACAGGGCTTGTGTTAGATAAGGTCTTACTTTGCATAGTTATGATGCGGTAAAGAAGTATACTCCCCACTAGTAAATATTTCAGAGATGCTAAATTGGGAAACTGGCAAATTGCAGGTATGAATGGATGAGTACAATGTGCTCAATGAATAAGGAATCAAAAGGAATCAGAAGGAATCGAAAGAATGTAGGCACCTTAAATGTATTCAGGTACAAAGAAATCACCACAAACGAGACCATGATGGAGGAGAGGTACTGGCTTGTCAATAGATTTGGGTTTGCAGTTTGGAAACCACTCTGTAAACTCCACAAAAACTAATAATTGTGCTAATAACCTTGGTGTTGATAATCATAATCTGGGTATTCAGATTTACTGGCATGACATTATGCAAATCAGTTAACCTTTCTGAAAATCGAATTCCTCATCTGTGAAGGAGTTGGATTAGAATATATTTCCTGGCTTAAATAACCACTGTTGGACAAAGAATCTTATAATTAGTATCTGCAGCTCTTCAGGAGGAAAAAAAATAACGATAATTGATAACTTCAATGAGTAACTTTATTTCTTTGAGTTATGGGATAGTCATGCTTTTTTCAGTCGTCATAGATACTCCCCATCGCCTAAGATTATAAATATATGAGGCTTGAACACACAAAGGAAACTTAGAGATAGTCCACCCCTACTCGAAATTTTATTCTTAAGGGTGGAGAGGCCTTGAATTACAAAGTGACTTGTCTAACTGGTTAATGGTGAAGCCCAAAGGACTAACAAGGCTTCACAGTTCTCCACACACAGGGCTCTTTTCTCCTATAGGAAAAGGGGTAAATAGGTTTTCTTTCTCATGCCAATTCAGGTTGATTAGTAAGGCCTGGCTGTTGCTATATAAACAGAACAGGGAAGTCACCTATATGTTTGCCACCTCCTCTCAAAGCTATGGTTTACACATGTTCCTTGAGGTTAAACTTTGAATATTTCTTCTGCCTTGCTTTTTAACAACCATCACTCACAATATTAATTAATGTTGTCTAAGGTATTTCACTCTAAGAGACGGCCTATGTCTCAGTGGACCAAACTTGGATTTGGTCATTAGGAAATACATCATTCTCAGTGCTTGGATCCTCATTGGGTTTTCTTGAGCTGTTTTTCATTTCTGACGCTGCTAAATGTTTTAGACTTCTCCATTAGCATCATGTGGCCTGTCTGACTAGGATTTCAAGCGGCCAGGGCAGGACCACAGCTCTGAGTACAGGCTGGCTGTAGTTTTGTCCCTCATTATAAGACCATGGAATACAGTAGGAGAGGAGCGGCAGATACCTTGTCCTTTGTGGTTCCGACAACTTAAGTGCAATTCTTGGCAGCCTAGTTTTAGACTCTGATATGGGCCTTTTCTCGTATGATGTTGCAGGAAGCTTTCTCTTGCTGCTGACATGTTCTGGCTCCTTGGTTTACTCAGAGGAGTGGTGAAGGAGACATACCTCAAGCCAGGAGCCGCTATGTTGGCCCTTATGTTCTACTTTCTATAACTTTGCAGGATTTTGGAAGAAAATGAGAATGTACTCTGGAACTGGAGATACATATACCCACACATAGATTCATATATATATATATTTTCACTTCTTCAGGTCTTTGTCCTCATTCCTATCATCTGGAATTGTTTTGAAAGAAAAACGCATATTACCCTCATAAGGAACTAGAGTTTAACTTCGGAAACTTATAACACATTTATAAAAGACACAAAGTGTTCTCTCTTTTTAGAACTGTTCAAGTGCAAGTCAGATTTGAGTTCAAATGGAATGAAATGCCTGTTTATTTCTGGAAGCAAGTTTAGTTATTTTCTAGTCCAGATTCTTTGTTTTACAGATGAAAAAATGGAAATCCAGGGTCTAGGAGGGTTAAGTGGTACATTTCAGAAGAAACAGAATAGGAAAAAGAATCCAGAACTTGCCAATTTTTGGTCTCACGCATTTTATCTCACACCGCACTACTGCCTCTGGGTTTAGAATTACAACAGTTTGGTTTCCTTTTTAACTGATGACTTAGGTTTTTGTTAAGGTTTGATTTACAGTTTAGTAAAAATTTAATACTTATGTTCATTTTGGGTTTTAGCAAGTCAATACTATTCTAGAGTTTTATTTTTATTTTCTTTAAGCCTGTAATGGGCATTGAGGTCTCCCTGTGGTCTCTGGACTTCTCTCTCAGCTTTGAAGATTCTGCTGTTCCCTGCTCCATCTCAACTTATGCATATTCTCAACCACAGGGGAGTCTGGAACATGCCAGACATTATGGTGAGGCTGTTACAACGCTCACCCCGCTCTAAAACCTAAGCCACAGGAGACACAGACTTCTGGTTCCGCAGAAAGCAGGTGTTACAGGTAAGGAAGGGAGCATAATGTACAACAGCCAGATTTTAAACAGCTCTGCTCAGATTTCATATTCCCACACTCCCTCTAATTTACAGGCTTCTGTTCACAGGTAGTTTGAAAACCCATCTGTACCAAATTTAAATATTCAGTGACTTGCCTATAACTAATCATACTTGAAATTAAAAAAGCATGTGTGAACAAGCAATAGCACTAACTAGTACTCACAGGGGAATATTCCAGCTATATTACAATGAGACTTTTGGCAGTAAAAGCACTCAAGTACTGTTTCTTAAAATGTAAGGATTAGGTGTTCTTGAGGTAGAAAAGAAAAATCTATTCTTTGCAGATGGAGGGGACAGTGAAATGGATTCACTAGCAGAGTCACTTTTATGGAAATTTGGATCTGTACTGTGAAATTTTAGTGTTTAAACAAGATCAGAGGCCTTGTAGGATGATTTTTTAACATGCTGGATTAGAAACACCAGACAGAATTGATTCCCAGTAAAATGGAAAACGTCCTGAATTAAAAAGGGGCCTCAAAAAAAAAAAAAAAAAAGGAGCCTCACTTGGTAACACTTAATTTTCTAACATGAGTGCTCCAAAGTCTTAATAACTATTTTAAAACACTTGATAATTTCATGTAAGATAAATTTTACGTAAGAATAAAAATGGACAGCATATATGAATTTGGTGAGACTGAGCATACAATGTGGATTTGCCTTGGAAAACTTGGGCAGTTTTTGAGATTATTGAAGTTGAGCGTCTGTTGCAAGATACCTAAGTGAACTCTCCCAAAGCATTTCCTGGAAGCATTTGCCCAACAAGTAATCTTCAAACAAACGAACAAACATACATACCCACCATTCCTCTATTCCGTGTAATATAATCCATGGACCAACAAGAATAAGCTTATTTTCTACTTGTACAGTTTTTGGGTGGTGCTGCTTTTCCTAACCTTCTCACCATCTGTCAAGACATAACTTTCATTACTCTCCAGCATCACTTTTAACAGCATCATCTTTCTTTTCGTCCTTTCTCCTTCCCTCCCTCCCTCCTCCTCTCCCCCTTTGCTTTTCTTCCCTGCCTCCTTTTTCTTTCTTTAAAAGGAATCTCTTTTGACCTGTGTTTTCCTCAAGGGTTCAATTGTTTTTATATTTCTCTCCCTCATAATACAGTCTTTGGGGATTTAAAAATACGACATAAATAGAATCTTCTGTGATTTCTCAGCAGAAGGGAAGGTATGGTTTGTATTACTTTCTCTCATAGGATTCTTTATGGGGTAAATATTTCCAGATGCCCCAAATCTCTTTGTTACGTTTACTATAAGAACCAACAACTCTTCCTTTTTCTCTACGGTGACATGATTGTGTCCTGGGATGGCTCCCACTCGTATCGCTATGAAAACAGAAGTTTCATAAACCAGAGATGAGTTACTTCAACTCAGTTTAATTCAATAAACAGTTATTGAACATTTACTGTGTCCAGGATACCATTGGCCATGGTGAATGATACATGATCCCTCCTATCAAGAAATTTGCAATCTAGTATGGGAGAAACTATGCAAATAAATGTCCAACCATAAGATGACTGCTACGGTATAGTAACGAGCAAAGATTTAGGAACTCAGTAGGTAAGCAAAATAAGTAGAATAGTAAAGATGAGGCTCTTTTGTTTGTCAGTATTTTACTTTAGCTCTGTATAGTTTTGAGATATGAAATGGTGTCATTTTACTTTACAGTTCTTGTTACTTTATAATCATTACCACGACTTTGTAGTCATAGCTCATGGGTAAGTTGCTTCACTTATGTGAATGTTATGGAGAGGTCCTATGCTTCCGGTAGAGTCTTCTTCAGAAAGAGATTTATTGATTTGAGTTTATAACACTGAATTATGGTTTGGTAATACGTTTTACTTCAACTCGAAGATAGCTACTTTATCGATCCCGTGGGTAAACCCTTACTCTAGATCTGGGCGGTGAGCCCTCTCAGGATCAGCTGTCACACAGCAAGAGATAAGACTTCCTGGATCAGTTTTCTAAAGTGACAGGTTTATTCCCTGGTCAGGACAGAAGATACTCTTTTTAACGAACAGGCTAGACTTCTCTGTGTGCGTATTTGTTCCATGTGTTTCGGGGTGAGGATGGGGTTGAGGAGTCTACTCTGTTTTTATGGGGCATGAATCTGGCTTAAAAATGACAGAGCCCTTTAACAGGGAAATTGCAGCTGGAAGACACCAGCAACTAAGTAGATCTGGGACTTGAGAAACTGTGCCTCCCTGGAGCTATCCAGGGTACTGAACCACTTCTCCTTATGTTGCCTTCTAACCCCGCGAAACAGACATTCAGACATTTAAAAATATCTAGCTTTTTTTTTTTTTTTTTTCTGACTAGAGAAATTCTTTAACCTGTATATTTCTGATAATTGTTCTTGCTCTAGTCTTGGCCAGCTGTAGCAGTTCACCTCTTGTGTCTTTTATTCACTAAACAAATATTTAGGTATAACCTTCTCTGCGTTGGGCACTTTTCTCATGGTTAAATTACTCAGATTGAATATGATTATTTTTGCCTTTTTGTGAAATTTGGGTTAAAGAAACAAATTTTATGGGATGCCTAAAGGATCTCAGGTTTTCAAGTGTCGTTTGAAGAACCTGGTTTCTGGTCCAAAGGTTGTGTTTGTTTACGTTTGTTTACAGTACTTAGAATAGCCCTTGGCATAAAATAGGCAGCACAGAAATTTTATTCCGCTGATGATCAGATTTATTTTGTGGAATTTTTTTTAAAATAAATTTATTTTATGTATTTATTTTTGGCTGCGTTGGGTCTTTGTTGCTGTGCACGGGCTTTCTCTAGTTGTGGCGAGCGGGGGCTACTCTTCCTTGTGATGCACGGACTTCTCACTGCGGTGGCTTCTCTTGTTGTGGAGCACGGGCTCTAGGCACATGGGCTTCAGTAGTTGTGGCACCTGGGCTCAGTAGTTGTGGCTCGTGGGCTCTAGAACACAGGCTCAGTAGTTGTGGTGCACGACCTTAGTTGCTCCGCAGCATGTGGGATCTTCCTGGACCAGGGCTCGAACCCGTGTCCCCTGCATTGGCAGGTGGATTCTTAACCACTGCACCACCAGGGAAGTCCCATTTGTGGAATATTTTTCTATACCATATTACAAGGAACATATTTCTTTTCAACCTAAAGGTAAAATTCTTTGAAGAAAAATTTTGCTCTAAGTGCTCTAGATGCAACATGCACATAATCCTGATGAATGTAGACTAAGCATTTTGGGACACTGTCATATACATTAGGACCAAAGTACAGGCTGACCGGAAAGCAAGGGACCAGAAACTTCCAGCTCAGACTTTTCTATTTATGTATTTTCTCAACCATCTTTTCATTCTGTTTTATTCATACTAGTCTATTCTGTATTCAGGTAAACAACCACCACCTGTTCACCCCCTCTCCTCCAAAAGAGGAAAAAATGAATTTTTCCTTTGATGACAGCAACACATGACCCAGGAAGGTGGAGTATATTCTAAACTGTCCTTTTGTAATTCCTTGTTCTAAGCATCTGGCAAGACAAATTGGTCTTGACTTCCCTGGAAATGTTGGTTTCTCTCAATGAGTATAAGGGGTACAGAATCAACAGTGTTCCTAGTGTTCTCAAGACCAGTTATTGTATGGGTCAGTAAGGCTAAACCCTTCACCCCCAACCTGGTGTTAATTTAATGTTATTCTCAGTAAATATCTGAGACAGACTGAATTTGAGCAGAATATAAAGTATCTGGCTGAAATTGAATCAGGTTCAGTGTTCTAACAGAGCGATTTGCCACTACCCACATCTATTTCTGTGGTATGCCTTTTTTTTTTTTTTTTTTTTTTTTTACAACATGTACATTTAGAAACTTGGTAAGGTCCAAACTGTATCATAATTGACTTGAAAATGTCAGTTTCTTGGTATTGCCAAACTCAAACACTTTTCTTGGTATCTCAGTGAGAAATCAAATTTGAGGTTGAAGAGTATTGACCAGTAAGCTTCTTTTCTAGAGATTGTTACTCTACCTTTGGTCATGGACCAAGTTTAATTATTCCTATTGCTTTTATTTCCCATTCCTTAGGGAAGTGATAGGCACTTGTTTAGTCACCGGAAGTTGTGAGAATTTGTGGACCTCAGCAAAGACCCAAGAGACCTATGCAACAGTATTGTTTTCCTACTTATTACCCAGACCCAGTTTGTTTTAAAATCTATTTACTGATTCCGCCTGAGTTGCATGACTTAGTTGTAACATAATCTCTTGATTTCTTGAATTATCTCCAGACTGGACTTCATGATTGATTTCTTTTTCGCCTTTGACTTATTCAGATGGAAATAGGTTAAACAAACAGAAAAACTTGACTATTATTCAAAGGCTGAAGGATTCCTTCATTACTTCCCTCCGTTTCCTTGGGAATCAATACCATTGGCTGTTTTCTTTTAGTTAGCATAGTTTTGCTTGCTTAATATAATTAATATAGTAATTTAAGAGTTATATATACGTGATATGACTTAACCTTCCAGTTCTATGGTGTAATGTTACTACTGTCATTTTATGTGTGAGAAAGGTAATGTTCAGGGGGAGTTAAGGAATTTCTAATGACCATAAAATTAGGAGTCAGGACTGAAGATTCAGACCCAGCTCTCTCCGACATTAGTCACTGCTTTTAATCACTCTTCTGCTTGCTTTAATATTTCTTTACTGCCCACATAAAGTGCCATGTCAGAATATAGAAATGGTTATTAACTGAGGAAATGGGAAATATTTTGATGTTTTTAGGGAAATTCAAAACATTGTAGAATAAAAAGCTGGACATGATTTTATTGGCAGTTTTATCGCGATGGCGTAAAAGAAATGAAGTTGTTCCTGAAGGTACCTAGTTTATTGTCGTGAAATATATTTGCTTTGCCTCATGCTGTATTTTGTAACATTTGGTCCTGGTAGGGTTTATTTGTGCGTGTAGTTTAATATAAAGATCTCAATTTTAACAAATACTGGGAACTATTCGGAGAAAAAGCCAAAACAGATGTGTTTTTACTCAGTAGTTTTTGTTTAGGTCTGAACCTTTGATAGGAATTTGTTCCACAAATGTGGTTATTACAGAAGATGAAGAAAGCCAAGCTGAACACAAAGTTAGATGACTTGTCTATTTAATTTTAGGTGATACTTGCCGAATGTCTAGAGAAAATATTTTTTCAACTTGTTTCAGAATTAGAATAGACTCTGTTGACATTTTATGCAAGCATATATCTGTTATTCCTTTTTAGAAATTCGAAGTAAATTCTTCTTATAAAAATAATACACAATCAATAATACACGACCATTTTCTATGAGGAAATTTTCAAATGAAAAAACATTAATCTCTAAACATCCGTAACACCAACCAGTTAATATGTTAGTATGTTTCATTTGGTTTTTGACACACGCAAATGCACACAAAACTTAACATATAATTATATAATTTTATATGTAATTTTGTGTTCCAGTTTTCTACTTAATTAATAGCATTGTCTTATTTTGCATTTCTGTGACTTCCAGGGAGATATAATCTACTTTATTGGCCAGTTCTATCTAATTTGGGGTTCTCTGCTTGTGTGTATGGTGTATGTGTGTGTATAATTTAATATATATATGTGGGTGTGTATATATACACATATGTATAATTAGTTTTCTTGTTTTAGAAAAAGATGCATTGTATTCCTTTTAATACATCACAACTTACCCATTTTATTGGGAAGACTTTGCACATATTAAAATCTGATATATTAGGACTAATCAAGAAGAGGTCAGTGTGACTAAGATGCCTTTTAAATGTTTTTTTGTATTGTATATAGCAACTGGAGCTGCTTTCCCAACAGAAATTTGAAGTAATGCCGAACCTGTGCTAATGAATAGATAGAATTAATTGGAAAACTTCATCTGTTTTCCTACAGTGTCTTAAAGACTTTAAAATAATCCCTCAGTAATTTAATCATATCTCCTAGTTTTCTCCTTTAATTTACCTAGCAATATTTTTTCCTTATTTTAAGATGATCTTCAGCCTAATCCAGATAGCCCTATTAAATTATCGTATCAAAAACCAACGATAATTTTCTATACCTTTTATTTTCATAGGGAAATATTTTGAGATCCACCAGTGTGATTAAAAAATAGAGCAGGTGGAAGTGGGGCAAGGGTGGGAATTGACATCTGATGCAAGAGCCAAGGAGGAAACCATTGTTTTTACTCTGGTTAGGTGATATCATGCTAGCCTTACATTTCTAAAATTTGAGTATCTTTGGAATTATATTCAACTGCAGCAGTTGAAGTTGTAAATGCTTTAATGTTTTCAAGGCATGTCTTTTAGTGACTAAACTTTTCTAGTGCATTTATTTCAGTAAGGTTGAGGGGATTTCTATTGGATGATCTTCTCCAAATGAGATAAATATTCTAATGGTAACTGTCCTCCTGGAACACATATCTCTTGTTATTAAAAGTTTTCTAAGAGTACTGATGAATTTAAATGACTCACAGTAGCACAATAGGCATTTTAGTTAACCTGATTTTTAGCAACAACTTTTTTTTTCACTGTGAAACTTCTTATTCCAAGATGTTGGGGAAAAAGGGGAAAAACTACAAAGAAAAACATAAAATTTAAATGAACTGTCACTATTTAGATAAATCAGGGTCAACATTTTTTTTTTAAACATCTTTATTGAAGTATAATTGCTTTACAATGGTGTGTTAGTTTCTGCTTTATAACAAAGTGAATCAGTTATACATACACATATGTTCCCATATCTCTTCCCTCTTGTATCTCCCTCCCTCCCACCCTCCCTATCCCCCGCCTCTAGGTGTTCACAAAGCACCGAGCTGATCTCCCTGTGCTATGCGGCTGCTTCCCACTAGCTATCTGTTTTACATTTGGTAGTGTATATATGTCCATGCCACTCTCTCACCCTGTCACATCTTACCCTTCCCTCTCCCCATATCCTCAAGTCCATTCTCTAGTAGGTCTGTGTCTTTATTCCCGTCTTGCCACTAGGTTCTTCATGACCTTTTTTTTTTTCCCTTAGATTCCATATATATGTGTTAGCATACTGTATTTGTTTTTCTCTTTCTGACTTACTTCACTCTGTATGACAGACTCTAACTCCATCCACCTCACTACAAGTACCTCCATTTCATTTCTTTTTATGGCTGAGTAATATTCCATTGTATATATATGCCACATCTTCTTTATCCATTCATCCGATGATGGACACTTAGGTGGCTTCCATGTCCTGGCTATTGTAAATAAAGCTGCAATGAACATTTTGGTACATGACTCTTTTTGAATTATGGTTTTCTCAGGGTATCTGCCCAGTAGTGGGATTGCTGGGTCATATGGTAGTTCTAATTTTAGTTTTTTAAGGAACCTCCATACTGTTCTCCATAGTGGCTGTATTAATTTACATTCCCACCAACAGTGCAAGAGGGTTCCCTTTTCTCCACATCCTCTCCAGCATTTATTGTTTCTAGATATTTTCATGATGGCCATTCTGACTGTTGTGAGATGATATCTCATTGTAGTTTTGATTTGCATTTCTCTAATGATTAATGATGTTGAGCATTCTTTCATGTGTCTGTTGGCAATCTGTATATCTTCTTTGGAGAAATGTCTGTTTAGGTCTTCTGCCCATCTTTGGATTGGGTTGTTTGTTTTTTTTGTTATTAAGCTGCATGAGCTGCTTGTAAATCTTGGAGATTAATCCTTTGTCAGTTGCTTCATTTGCAAATATTTTCTCCCATTCTGAGGGTTGACTTTTGGTCTTGTTTATGGTTTCCTTTGCTGTGCAAAAGCTTTGAAGTTTCATTAGGTCCCATTTGTTTATTTGTGTTTTTATTTCCATTTCTCTAGGAGCTGGGTCAAAAAGGATCTTGCTGTGATTTATGTCATAGAGTGTTCTGCCTATGTTTTCCTCTAAGAGTTTGAAGGCATGGGAGAGACTTAAGTTACCCACAAGAAGATCCAAAGAATCATAGGTCTGAGAGTTTTTTAAGTGGGTATACTTGAGGATGTTTATAAGCTGAAAGAAAGTAGCCAGCAGAGGAAGGGTGTGAAGATCTAGGAGAGGAAGTGATTGTTCATTTGTTTTCAAAAAGCTGAATACTTATCGTGTGCCTGGCCTTTTTCTAGGATCTGGGGTTCACACCATCTTATCTCTTCTGCAAGGACAGTTCAACTCATCCCCTGGTGAAGAGAAGTCAGATTATTCTTTGCATCCAATGCAGGCGTAGGAACTGTTCTGTACCTCTGAAGGGACTTTACTTAACCAGAGTAATAAGTTAGAAATCAAAAGAAATTAGAGCTGAAAGGACCTTAAAGGCCACTGTACTTAATTTTGCCTAATATTTTACATTGAATGTAAGAAAAGTTTATTGCAGAGCCCGTTCTCTTCAGAGTTCCTTCAGTGAACTTTATGTCTTCAGTCCAGTGGGTCTAGCTCGTAGATTTTGGCCTCCTCCTCAATTTGCTTCTTCATCCATATTACATTTTGCCCGGACTATGGCAGAAGCTCCTGGGTGGTTTCGTGGCCCCTGGGCTCAGTTCCTCTAAGTTCATCTGCCTACTCGGGTTGAGTGATCTTCTAACATAAAAAGATATGCTTAAAATAATGCTGCTAATGGCTTGCCCACACAGAGTTAGTGCATACTAGCCGCCCAGCATGTGCTCTGCACAGAGGCGTGTAGTCTGAACTGTGCTCGGCCAAGCCTCCTGGGGCTCTTTGGCCCTGAGGAAGGGGAGCTTTTTGGGATCACTCCCTTTATCTAATTGGTCCTTCAGCAGCGGGGCACCTTTTTCTAATCAGCGGAGGCACCCTTACTTAGCCAGTGGTAACCCCAGGCCTCATCACCTGTGGGATACAAGCCATGCTGTCTCCCAGGCTTGCTTCCGCCAACATCTCTATTTTCCTTTCTGTCTGTTCTCACACTTGGACCCCTGGCCTTTAGTCATCCCCACCTGCAGTATTTACAGTGCCCAGCAGGTGTCAGGCTTGAGTGTCTTTGCACAGGTGCTCCCTCTGCAGTTAATGCACCTCCTTCTCCACCTCTGCATAGCCTCAGCTTTTTAGATTCTGCTTCAGGGTTATCATGAAGCTGTCACTTAGATATAACATTTTGCCTCCAAGGAACCTCTGTGCATAAAGGTTATGCTTCTTTATCTCATGTGATTCAAATTTTCATGTCCCTCCTTAATGCAGGCTTTAAGGGCAGGAGTCGTTTCTTATCCTTAGCACAGAGCAGATGCTTTTCTTTTTTTTTTTAAGGTGCTTTTTAATGATGATAAAATGTATGGTTTAAATCACTCATTTTACAATAATTTTGCTTTAGGTTGTGACAGAAATAAAGTCTACAGAAGTCGTGTTCCTGCGATAAGAAATAAAGATGTGACCTTCCAGTTGTGTAAAGCTCTTAAATGCTGTGTAAGTGCGTCGGGTGCGCTAAGGAACCTGGAGCTAAATGGGCTAGTTCTGAGAGAGAGAGACTTAACTATGTTAACAAGGTAAGCCTTCATTGTATCCTGCCAACATTTGATAGTTGCTTTTGGGGCAAGCTAAACCAATACAAGTTTAAACTTTTTCTCTCCATTAAAGGGATTGAATAAATTGGCCACTTTATCAGCACCTCATGCCTGTCACATTAATGGCTGAACTAGAAAATCAGAAGGATCAGCACAGGTTTTATTTTCTTAATCCTTACCTCAGGGTGGAGAAAGGTCAATCCCGAACTGAACCCCAAGTTTAGACCAGGAAGCCCTCGGGTTCCTTATAGTATCTCAGAAATATGGGAAAGTAGAAAGGAACGATAAAGTGTAGGGCAGATTAGCCTCATTTTCCTGTGAAGCTTGAGGAGAGGGAGGGAGGAGGTGGATGACCATGGGCAGTTGGGCAGGTTGTGCACTGTACAACACCATAAATGTAGAACGTTTGCATATATTATTATGACAGCCTTCTGACAGATGGAAATGGTGTCTTGAGGAAGTACCTTTTTCTGTTTCTCTTAGAGAAGTGCTTCTCAATGGGGGTGATTTTATCCCCTCGGGGATGTTTGGCAATATCTGGAGACACTTTTGGTTGTCACAAGTAGCTGATGTGTTACTGGCATCTAGTAGGTAAGGACAGGGATGCTGCTAAACATCCTACAGCGCACATGGCAGTCACACACAACAAAGAAACAAAGTCACACATTGCCTAGCTCAAAATGTCACTAGAGCCGGGGCTGAGAAACCCGGGTCTAGAGGATGAAGGTGAACCTCCCTGTCTGGTAATTTTTCCCTGCTTGTTCTGGAGAAATGACTGCTGGAGAGGGAGTGAACCATTTCTGACTCTACATCCAATATGCTCCAGCAGCCTGTAATACATCATGTACTCATAGGGCCAGTGTGCCTGGAGGAACCCAAGGCTACCTGATGGCAGAGCTGTGGATCAGGGTGACAGCCAACATGGGAAAAGCCTTCCTGCCTCCAGGCCCTCGGTTCACCAGGCCCAGGTGTCTCTTCCTTCCATCCATGGGCCTCTGAGATGAACCAGCTTTCCTTGTCCCTCCTAAGCTTCCCAGGTTGTGAGTCCTTGCCTCTCAAGAGTGGGGCACGGTATCCTCAGGTTTGCTTTCCACGCTGCCTCCTGAACCAGTTTTGGAAGGTTTGTGGATGATCAGTTGGGGGATAACAGGTAGAAAATTGAGACAAAACAGTGAACTCCGAGACTGGTGACTGGGTTCAAATTCCAGCTTTTCCACATGTCAGATGTATGGCCTTAGGCAATTCACTGAACATCTCTGTGCCTCAGTTTTCTTGTCTGTAAGATGGGGGTGAGAACAATAGTGCCCACTTCATAGGGCTATGGTGAGGATCGAGTTAGTATTTGGCATGTATTTGGCATGTAGCAAACAACATGTAAGCGGTAGGTGTTCCAGGCCTCATTCCACGTTAATTTTTGGTATCTGTATGAGTTTGCTAGGGCTGTCATAACAAAACACCACAGTCTGGGTAGCTTAAACAACAGAAATTTATTTCTCACCGTTCTGGAGGCTGGAAGTCCAAGGTCAAGTTGTCAGCAGGGTTGGTTTCCTCTGAGGCTCCTGAGGGAAGAGCCCGCTCCAGCCTCTCTCCTTGGCTTGCAGAGCGCCGCCTTCTCCCTGTGTCCTCACAGGGCTTTCACCCTCTGGGCAGGCCTGGTGTCTCTCTGTGTGTCTAATCTGCATTCCTTATAAGGACACCAGTCAGATTGGACTGGGATCCACCCTAATGGCCTCATTTTAACTTAATTACTCTTTAAAGGCCTGATCTCCCAATACAGTCACATGCTGAGGTACTGGGGTTTATTTAGGGCTTCATCCTGTGAATTCCGTGGTGGACACAACTCAGCCCATGACACCTGACAAGGACCTGGTAACAACACCAACATGGTTCTAACCATGTTTAACTGTGATACCAGATGCAAAAAAAAGCCAGGACAGACCTTGAGGCCATTACTCTAAGTGAAACTAGAGAAAGACAAATACTGTATGATCTCACGTATACGAATCGAAGAAAACTGAGCTCATAGAAACAGAGAACAGTTTAGTGGTTGCCAGAGGTGGGAGTAGGGGGGATGGGAAAGGTGGTCAAAAGGTACAAACTTGCAGTTATAAGAGAAACAACTCCTGGGGATGTAATGTACATCGTGATGACTCTAGTTAAAAATACTGTTTTCTTTTTTTTTTAAACATCTTTATTGGAGTATAATTGCTTTACAATGGTGTGTTAGTTTCTGCTGTATAACAAAGTGAATCAGCTATACATATACCTATATCCCCATATCTCCTCCCTCTTGCATCTCCCTCCCACCCTCCCTATCCCACCCCTCTAGGTGGACACAAAGCACCGAACAATACTGTTATTTAATTTGAAAGTTGCTAAGAGTATAGATCTTAAAAGTTCTCATCACAAGAAAAAAATTGTAACTATGTGAGGTGGTAAATGTTAACTAAACTTATTGTGGAAATTATTTTGCAATTTATACACATATCAAATTACTATGTTGTACACCTGAAATTAATATAAAATTATATGACAATTATATCTCAGTAAAATGGGGGGAAAAAAGGAATCCAATATCTCAGGTATAAAGCCTCCCTCCTCCTTCCCTCTCACATTCCCGGGAAGACCTCAGGCCCGGGCCTTACACCTGCCTTGAGTATATTCCTATTAACCGTGTCAGTAAATGGTAGGTGCTTCCCTTCCACACCTTCCTTTGCTCGTCATTGGAGAATATGCTAGAGCGACACTATAAGAGTGATCACATATCTCCGATTTTTGTGGACAATCATGGTTTCAAAAATTCTGTCCTCTTGTCCACCTAAGAACACTGGTATTTTTCATACTACAGGTTCCAAAATGTGGTTCAGAAATCATGGTCACGGTGCCTGCCATGCCAGGATGGCAACTTGGAGGGCTGGGGAGGGCGTGGCAGGTGGCAGGTGGGGAAAGCCGGCAGCCAGAAGGAGGAGAGGACAAAGAAAAAGACCCAGGAAATTTGTATCTCTAGAACAAATTCCCAAATAGTAAGAGTTTACTGTAGCAGCAAGTCCTAGCCTCTAGTTTACTGCTAAATCTAGTCCTCAAGGAGCACAGCAGTCAGAACATTTAATACAAAATTTCCTAGCTCTAAAACGGAAATATTAATACCTGCTTGTTGTGTTTGGAAGTTATTTCAAAAAGTAACGCTAATATCAATAAAGCCCTTTATAAACGAGCTAAAGGAACTCTGTAAGTATTACTTTTGTTTGTTTGTTTTTCCATCACTCTTCATAGCTGCCAAGCAGTAACGGCTGTCTTTGTACTGAATCCCGGAAGTGTCTCTGTATCCTGGAAGTATTGCAATGATCGTCTTCACACCTGCAAAATATTCCTGCACCGTGTACGCAAATGATTATGGCTCCGCTCTCGGGCCTCATCTGGGAGCTACTGCATGTGAGGATCAAATTGATACACATTAGGGCATCCTCAGCGGTCTTTGGCAAAGGCCTATAGATTACCTCGCTATCCAATTTGTTAACTGGACAGCAGAGCCTGAGTGGAAAGAACAATGCGCTCGTCAGTTGGGAAAAGCTCCTCCAGGTATCAACAGATACAGGCAAGGCAATCTCACTGTGCAGGTTGATTAGAACTGGGTTTGTATTTTGGACAATAAACTCTACTTATGATAGTCTCCCAGTCATTAAGTATCTCTGCTGTAAGAGAAAACGGGGGCTATTAACTTCTCCAGATAGAACCCGAGGGAAAAGTGATCATTTCTTTTATAAGCAGAAGGGAAGGTTCTGCTCAATAAAGATCAATTAAACATCTCTGTTAAAAGACTGCTTGGAGCTGGTGCCAAAGGAAATTCCACTGTATTAACCCGTGCTCCCTCCAACCCTCCCCACCTCTGTAGCTTGCGCTGGGGAAAATTGTAAGAGGACACTGGCTATTGTAAGCTTTATAAGGTGACAGTAGCTCTCACATCCGTGGCTGAATGATCTTTGATGTTGAGTGACTTTTCCTGCATGTAGCAGGGGTATTCCCAGAGGATGGCAGGCAAATCAAACGCTCCTCTGAATTCAGCTGAGCATCAATCATCCTCATGAGGGAGTAAAAAAAAGAATATAACAATAGGTACCGGGAAAAATGATATGGTGGTCTGAGCTAGTAATTCCCAGGATGCAGGAAGAGTTTTGGGGGCCCTAGAAAATCCACTGCATAAAGAAAACCCGCCGCAATCTCCACCAGCATCTTATAGTTACCACCTCATTCTTGTCCTTTAAAATACAGTGTGTCTTGTACATTAAAATACAGTGTGCTTCTACTCTCTGGCTTAGACTGCATCCTCTCATGTAAATTCCATCTGTTCTTGCTTGAGGGAGGGCAGACACAACCTTGACTTTATCCTCTTGATGAGAGTGATGTTTCATGGTGTTGGGAGGATTTTCATTGGGTCAATTGCCTGATTGAGACATAGCCTTAGTGAGGTGACAAATAGCAGGCATTAATGTCTCTTTTTTAATGGTATGATGAATGGTCTAAGAGAAGGGTCAGCAAACTGTAGCCAGCCGCCTGTTTTTGTAAATAAATGATTGGACCACAGCCAGACCAGTTCATTCATGAATTTTCTCTGGCTCCTTTTGCGTCGAGTAGTTGTGACAGAGACCTAATGGCCCACAAAGCCAAAGATACTCCCTGGCCCTGGCCACCCCTGATCTAAGACCGTTCCCACAGTCCTCTGATGATAAGAATCACCTGCATCATTTGTTCAAAAGACAATTTCTGGGTCCAGCTTGGAACCCCTGAGTCAGAATCTCCAGGGAAGGGGCTTTGGGAAGGTAGAGTGAACAAGCTTCCCGGGTGATTCTTATCCCCAGGGAACTACTGGTCTCAGGTGTGCCTGCCTACCAGGTAAGGAGGAGGTTTTCAAAGAGGCAGTGGGGGTGGGGGTTGGGCGGAGTTTGCCTTGGAGAGTACAGGCCTCACGGTTTCACTGCTGGGACTGCATCCCAGCTCCGCTTCTCCCCGAGCTTCGCCACCTCGGGTAAGTTCCTTTTAACACTGTTTCCTCCGCTGAGAAGTGAGGGTCATGGTGCCCGGTTGGCAGTGTGTGTATATACGCTGAGAGCCTAATCCAAGGCTCGGTAGTGGTCACCCTCACTAAGAGGAGCAGCGCCATGTAAACACAGAAGACCCCGCTGTGGAAACATCTCATAAATAAGACAGGCCCAGCGGGGCTTTTCAGTAGTCCACGGTGTACAACTGTTTTCCTCAGAAGGAAAAACTCCCTTAAAGGGATCTCCCATTACGTTCAGGACAGTATACGGCCCTTTAGAAACTCAATTCTCCACAGAATGCTGAGTATTGCAAGAGGTTATCATTGGCTGTTTTAGGATATAGCTGAGTTTGCAAAGGAATATTTAATGTCATGATTGAAAACTCTGGTACTTAGCACGAGACAGACATATATATATATTCTGTTTCTGAGGTTAATGTTTTTAAAAACTCTTTGCCTGACGAGATCAAGCAATTTCAGCCATTCGTGTAGCTGTTGAAAGGCAGTTTTTAGATAAATTGCGCATAAATCCTTGCAAGATACAGGACCCAATAATACTTCAGGTTACCAGGGAGTTTCATATTTTACTAAAAGGGGGAAAAAGTCAATCTTGAATCTTTTAGTCCGATGACCAAAGAATTGCTCCATTGATTTTGTTCAGCTCCTCAGGTGGGTGTGCAATTGATCCTGATTGGATCTTATTTAAAGTTTACTTTTTCTGGGAAGTATTAATTCGAATGTAGTATGGGTAATACTGGAATACTAGAGCCTCTTTAAAGCCACTTTACACAGCTTGTGTAAACATCCTAGGGTAGTTTCCTCTTAACATTTTCACAAATATAGAACTTGAGTTTGCTGTATGTTTTCCTCTTTTTAACAGAAGAGGGAGGTAAAGGCTTGGCTAAACAATGTACCTAAAACCCAGGCTAGAGAGAAATGGATTCATATTCTTAGAGGAACAGGTAAACAAGAACAGCATGAATTCTGCCAGGTATGATTTAGGTTTGTGAAGGAAGGAAAAAAAGCACACTTGGCAAATGAGTGTGGTTTGCTGATTTCTTTATTTTTAAACTTAGTTTTAAACGAAAGTACCAGTGAGACCCGAGAAAAACGAATCTGCAGAGGGCAGGGGGAGGGGTAGTCTTCATTTTTATTACATGCAGTGTTGGAATCGTGCTGTGCCCTGAAACACAGCTGGATGAACAGGGTAGTTCAGGGTCTGCCTGGATTAACTCCTTAAGCAAATTTCTAGGCTGCCAGGCCGGCTGGTTGAGCTCCAGGCCGGTGGCTAGTGGTGCCGTGTTATTCCTTTCCGCTCACCTCAAGGCGAAAACCCGGAAGTGCCGACCACCAGTAGCTGCATGTACGCCTTGTGGGATGTCCAATGCTGAGAGATTCTCTTAGGCTCATGCCTCCTGTGCAGATGCTCCCCACACACACCCCCCCGCCCAGCTCCCAGAGTTCCCATGGCTCACACCTGGTGCCAGCCAGCAGCCGCGGACCTGCCTGTAGGCCCTCGTGAAGGCCTGCTGCTCGTCCTGAAAACCTGCTGCTACTCGAGAATCCAGAGGGGCTGCTCCTCATGGGGCGCCGTCTTGGCTAGAGGCTGCTTACATCTTCTGTGGGCTTTGCCTCCGTGGTTTCCAAGGGGGCAAATGGGGGCTGCCGGGCCTTATTTGATGGGAGACATGAATATCTGGGCTAGGTTCACTTCAGAGATTCATTGTTTTCCTGATAGGTATGAGTGATAATTTTTGTTTGTTTTGTATGTGGGTGGGGTCATGGAAATACTTGGGGATGGTAATCAAACTCAGCTGAACTGAGTTTGCTGTCACTTAGCAGTGTGATCTTGGACAGGTCTTTTAACCTTTCTGGTCTCCATCTGTAGAATGGGAATTACAATACTAGTCTCATTTGCCTCTGAGATTGTCATGAAGAGACAGTGAACTACATATACGAAAGTGCTTTCAGAATGGCAATGTACTCTGTATGCAGTGTGTGTGGCAGATAGCATCCCAGTTTGAATTTCAGTGAGATTCAGAACTGTGATTAACAAGGCAAGCAGAGCCAGGATGGGGTGAGGCAAGCAGGGTGGGTAGGGCGCTAAGTGAAGGAGGCACTCCCTCACGGGGGTGTTTACATGCGGCTCTGAACCAGCAAGACGCTGAGAGTCAGTGTCTCCTTCAATTTTGCACTGTAGTTACCCTGCTTGCCTCACCTAAACCCCTGTCCTGAGTGAAAGTAAAATACATGCCCATGAAAATTATACATGTGATATACACTTTTGTTGTGACAAAGTCCACCAGTACCTAATCAACCTTGACAGATGTTACCGCTGGGACAATTTCTGGGGTGTCTTTCCTGGCGTTTTTCATACATGTACAACCTTAAACTAGCTTTTGTTCTCACCTCATGGGCAGCACAGAAACATGGGGAAGAAACACCAATCTGATCTCAAAACCTCATGCGTGTTCTAGATCTTTGTCATGGGTGTATTTGTAGACTCTGTGGAGGGGTCACACAGCACATGACACGGCCAAACATGTTGAACCTACGTCACCCAGCTTTCTCTCCCGTACACCAAGTCTTCAGTAGCTGCTCCAGGACCTCCACCTCCCCCGTCTTTAAAAACTCCAGGTACTTCTTTTCTTCCATCTCCTGGTTGGCTGGCTGGCTGGCTGCCTGCCTCTCTCATCCACTACTTCCTCTTTCATCTCTTCTCATGAAGACTAATCTGGCCATTTGAGGACTCTTTATCTCTCTTACTGTCTCCCAGATCAGTTCCATAAAGGATCTGGGTGGTAAAAAAAGACTCCCCTTCAGGCATGGGTATGAGGGAGAAAGGTTGTCAGTAGCTCCATAGGTTTTGTTCCTGACATATAATATCCATATGTACCTCTTCCCGGCCCCTCCTCCACACTTTTGAAATGCGATCACGCTGTCCCTAATGTCTTCTAACTCAGCGGTCCCCCACCTGTTCGGCAGCAGGGACCGGTTTCCTGGAAGACAATGGTTCCACGGGGGAGGGGGCGGGGGGCTCAGGCAGTCGTGCAAGCGATGGGGAGCGGCAGATGAAGCTTCGCTGGCCTGCCCGCTGCTCACCCCGCCTCCTAACAGGCTGTGGAGCGCTGTTCTAACTGGCATTGTGTCACTTAACGATGCATCGCAGAGCTCTCCAGTGGTACTTCCAAGCTGATGTCATCGTTTTTAACAGCTGCCTGTATTCTACCCTGTCAGTGTGTCATAATTTAACCCCTTCTGTACTAGGAGATGTGTGTTTCTCCTTTTTCACTCTTGCAAATAATCTGCGTTGAAAATCCTCCTACACTTTTCACTTCCTTGTGTGCTTAGAAGTTTAATTTGCTGGGTCAAACAGGATGATGTGCATTTTGATAGCACATTATGGGAAGGTTGATTGTGAGCACGGCATGGGCTCTGTCCCTGGTATTTTTCTTCCTGTCCAACCTCCGCTAGATTCACCTTCACATACAGTTTTCATTCACAGCTTGAGGGCTGTAAGTAACAACTGTCAGAGTTGTTTTTCTAAAATACCCTCGGTAAGCTATCGTGTATGGCACCAGTGTGACTGCTTTGGGAATGGTAGCTCCCAGGAGGAATGAGATGTTTCCCCTACTCCATATGGACCATCCTGCAGTTTGGCCTGCGGAGGCCTCGGGGTGCTTGAAGGCGCAGGAGAGGGAGCTGTGTGGACCCATCGCCGCCCAGTGGCCGCTGAGAGGACGACGGCCTTGTTCGCAGGCTCAGGCACCAAATCCCTGGGAACTCCTAGGAATGCTTGAGGGGCACTTTACTGGAGGCTGAAGTCCTGCATGAACAGCAGGGAGGTGGGAGCTAGTGACATCTGGGCTACTGTTACAGTGACTCCATGTGCAGCCATAGGCTGGCGCCTGGGGCAACTCAGGTGACTGTGGCTTTGGAGTGAATTTGCGTTTTATGGCTCACATGGTATCTACAGATATTAGAAGGAGACAGCGGCAATATGCCAGGAGCAAGTCGTTTCTGGGCAGTGCTTATCTGCCTTCAGGGACCTCTGCCATAACTCTGTGGTCCATAAGTTGGGAACCACTGAGGTGGGATATTGGAAAGCTGAGTGCAAATGAAATCATTAACTCAATGTCAAGGGGAGCGTGCTCTTGAAAGGAATCCTGGGGTGAGTTCTCACCATACGGAAGGAACACCCGGTTGTTCCCATTCAGGATCCTAAAATGACTCCCTAATGTAACAAATCAACTTCTCTGGGCAGCTTGTTACCCCTTCATAACGAGTCCCCACCCTATAATGAGCCCTGTTTCCTGTGGCTCTGATCAGGGCAGGTGCTGTCACTGCTATCGGCAAACAGAAGGCTTCTTTTTGCTTCTAAGTCATTGCTTCTGCTTTTTGTACCTCCGTGAAACGCCACCTCCGTCCCTTTGGTAACCTAAAGCCTACCATCTTTGCTGCCCTTCTTAACGCCCACTGCTCCAAGTCCTCTCAGCAACTTGGGCTTTTAGTGACTTTGGATTTTGTGAACTCCTGAAGCTTTTACACTTGGTGTCAGACATTTGCTGTGGTCTCTGTTTCGGGTCTGTCACTTGTCTTCTCGGCTAGACTGTGACTTCTGACATCAGTGATGCTTCATGTTTTCATAGCTCCTTGAAGGGAGTTGCTGGACACAAAATAGTGTAATATTTCAGTGACTTGCTGCATGATAAAAAAATGAAAGCCTTTTTGTAAATGGAGATGTTCGTATATTAGATCTGCTTTATGTAGACATTTTAAAAATCTTTCATTCATTCAGTCACGCATACACACGCACACACGCACGTACACTCCTCATACAGGGCTGGTCACAGGTGTAGGCGCATAGCCTTCCGCTTAGAACAGAAATGTGTTCCTGCGAAAAGCATGCCCACCAATGTGGACAATCAAGCCGATGGTTCATAAAAACGGAGCCAATCTGCTTGGATCGAGACTGGGCATCCAGACCCCGTGGATCACGTGTCCACTTTCCCAGGCCTGGCGTGCTGCTCGGAAAACACTTGTTGGGTGAGTCGTGGTCATATATCTATTGGATTCAGCTCTGCTTCCTCTTGCTCTGCTTTGTGTTGACTTTATGTGAACAGTGGATTGCTGGCCTCTGGGTTAAGGGGAGTTATTTAATGCACACAGGCCAATGAACAACCACTAACTGTTGCGAGTTCAGGGGATCTAATATCTTGGGAGGATTTATACCAATTACTTAACTGCCTGAATACCAACCTTCCTATTAGTTTTATGATAAGATGCGCTTAGGTCTCACGTTTATCCCGAGAAGACAGCCTTATCCAAATCATCTATATTTTAGCAGGCAGTACCAAACTTCAGGCCTCAGAAACACATTTTAAATAATTCTTGCCATGCCATGTATTTTAAGTATCATTAAAAAGCCACTTTCTTACTTTTAAAAATATGTGTGCAGTAGATTTTGTGAAGCCTATAATAAGCCTATGAAAAATTGATTATTTTCCCACAGGTATAGGTTCAGATTTTTATTCTGCTTGCCAAATGAAAAATCTAGTATGCGTGGGTCCTTTATCTTATTTATGCCCTTTCAATAGAATCACCATGTTCCCAAACAAAGAGAAATGGGTTACTCGGATTGAGTAGCCTAATCCCTTCCTGTGGTGGGCAAAGGAGTTTGTGCAGCTCTAAACTAGGAAGCATGGATTTCCCTTTCAAATGCCTCATTTTCTTATTCTTTGCCTTTCAGTCAGCTCCATGTAAACTGGGTCAGAATATAACATGGGTGCTGAGGTGAGTTTCGGCTCCTGGTGGAATGTGCGTGTGATGGAAATAGGTCGCTTTAGGACCCAAGGATGATGCAGAGAGAGGTTTACAGTCAAAGATGATAATCGTTCTGTCCTTTAGTTAGCATTCCTGGTTTCTTTTCTTTTTTTTAACTGAACAGTATGTGCCAATGGCCCCCACGTACTTTCGTCTCAGTTCTCTGGCCCTCATTGCTACAAGTTGGTTATGGCGTTGGCTGCTTTCCCAGCATTCATTCTCTCCCTGATCAGGAACCATGGCTCAGCACCCTGGTTGAGGGATAGGGAGGGATGGGGTATCATCATGCTCCTCTGTGCCTAAGTCTCTTCTGAATTACTCCCTCTCCACCCTTCCATCTGAGAGTCCTGGATACTTGTTAAGCCCCCAGAACAGACGAGGTGGGGGAATTGGGCACCTTGTGCAGGTGACAGTGGCATAGATATAGCGCCTCGCCCATAACTAAGGTGGGACTAGAAACAGCCTTCTGAGCTGGGGCGGCGGGTGAGCACACAGCTCTCACTCCACAAACAAGGATGAAATAGGCAGCGCACAGAGGCTCAAGAGACCGCTGTGATGAGTAACTCTGAGTACAGGGGGCCACGGCGGTGCTCTGTGAGCTTGGACACTTACACTGGGGCTACAATGTGGACAATCTCAAGGACCATGGTGGTGAGTGTGAACCGATTCGGCCTTGAGGGGCCAGGAGGGCTTTTCAGCTGGAGACTTTTGAGAGTGTGATTGGGCCCGCGGCTTTTGAAATTGTCTTAAAGAGAATTGAGAAGTTGTCCTGTTTAGTGGTTTTAAAACTTTGCTGTGATGATCTCCCCGAGGGGCTGTTCTGGTGGGAGGATCTGGGGAAAGAAGCCGAGAGGCTGGAACCTTGGGCTCCTTTTCCCACTGATTCAGCAGTTCCGCCTCTGTTTTACTTCTTGAGCTGCCAGGTAAGAGTCCCTTCATCCATCCTTTCCTCTGTCCTTTCCTCCTTTCCTCCCTTCCTGTGGTTAAACACATAAGTTGGAAACTTTTGTTAACTGTTTTTAAGTGTACAGCTCAGTAGTGTTAAGTATACTCAGTGTTAAATAGATATCCAGACTTTTTCCTCTTGCAAACTGCAACTCTAGTCTCTTTCAATAACAATTCCCCCTTTTCACCTCCCTCCAGCCCTTGGTAACCACCATCCTACATTGTTTCTATGAATTTGACTAGCCAAGTAAGATTTCTTTTCAAAAAGCAATCAAGCAGCTGAGAAGGTTTGATAGCCTCCTGATGTATCCATCATTCCTCACTGTCTGCACCCGCCCCCCAGACAGTGAGGAAACTGAAATCCCAGAGGTCCTGGGAGGCCCAGGTGGCCACACAATGCAGATGTTATTCACACGGATACTTAAGCCAGATTGCCAGGTTCACATTTTGGCTCTGATGCTCTGTATGTGACACTGGGCAAGTGATGTAACGCAGTGCCCCAGTTTGCTCATCGGTTAAAGGGACGTGATGGTAACAGAATCTGCTTTATAGCCTTGTTGTGAAGATTAAGTGAGGTAATCTACACAAAGCACTGGGAATAGGGCCTGACACTTATGTACGTGTCTGCTATGATTGTTAAGTGACTTCCTAGCATGACACAGTTCCTTGTAAGGAGAGCTGTGACTTTGGGCCTACAACCAGCTCCCGTGGTGCATGTCTTTTGAGTTTCCACTTAAGACTGAATAGATCGATAGCTTTGACTGGCAAGGTTTCCTCCTACACATCCCTATCTTTCATCTAGGGCATGCCATTGATCTTGAAGGATGCTCCATCAATATCTTAATCCTCAGGGGGAAAGTCATGCAGTTCACATCATACAGCACAAGAAGGCCGGTCATGCGATGGCATTAATTCAACAAATATTTATGGAATGCTTTGATGTAAGGACACCTGGGGTAGATGCTGGGGACACTGAGCAAACCAGCCCCAAATCCCTGCTCTCGAGGAGCTTGTGTTGTCTTGGGGCAAACCTTTGTAATGCAGCCCTTTTAATCAATGAAATGTTTTTCCTGAACTCATCTAGCTAAGGAAGATGAAAAGTTTGCTTAAAAATATTCAGGTTTGGAAAGGAACGCTCTAGACCTGTTGCTGATGGTGCTTTCGAAAACTGGTTCGTAAAAATAGACACTAAACATGGCGTAGAAATACTGGTGATTTCAGATTTGAGGCGATTTTTCGGATACAAAGTTTGCAAGTCGGTTTATCTCCAGTGCTTATTCTGGGGTTGCGTGTGCAGTACAGTCCCTCATACTTAGAACTCGGTAAGGACAGCATAAGACTCACTTTACCTGTGCTTCAATCAGATGTCAGGAGGAATGTGGGATTCCTCCTGCCTACGCCTCTCCTGGGCTTCCTCCTTTCCTCCTCAATGTAGGCAGATGACATTCAGACTCAGAGGAAGCAGAAGCAGGGGTAGTGCGGTTGGGACTGATCTTCCAGAGGGAAGAAAATAGGAATTGCCATCACAGGCTGGGGCTTTCCAGCTGCAAGAAAAGATCTGCGGTACAGATATCATGCTGCTTGCTACCTCCTTGGCTATTTGGGTCATAGCCGGTGCTGTAAAGCACAGCTCTTCTTTCCTGGGGTCCTACAAGTACTTCATTGGTAGGTACTTCCCAACACAGCATTTCCAGGGTGCCACTGCTAGTCAGTCAAGGTTGCTGGGTGATAGGCATCCCATGTACTGTTAGAAACTGCTGGGACCTGTGTGGCGGCCTTAAAGCTAACGGACACAGTCACCCGCAGCCGTGGCCCATTATTCATAGCCCGCTATCCCCACTTGTTTCCCGTTAAGAGACTGCTATTATGTTCAGCTAGGGTGGAGAACCCTTGATCTTAGGGAGCAGGGGGGCCCCTCTTTTAACCCTAAGGGATGAAGCGTGGAGGTCTGGGCCAGTTGTAATAAACCCATTCCCAAACCCAAACCCATCCTCCTTTACAACTCTTAAGTGTCAGTGTGACACTGGCCAACGAGTCTGGTGGTTTCTAGGAAATATTTTAAAAAATTTCCCATATAGGACTTCCCTGATGGCGCAGTGGTTAAGTATCTGCCTGCCAATGCAGGGGACACAGGTTCGAGCCCTGGTTTGGGAAGATCCCACATGCCGCGGAGCAACTGGGCCCGTGAGCCACAACTACTGAGCCTGCGCGTCAGGAGCCTGTGCTCCGCAACAAGAGAGGCCGCGATAGTGAGAGGCCCGCGCACCGCAACGAAGAGTGGCCCCCGCTCGCCGCAACTAGAGAAAGCCCTCGCACAGAAACGAAGACCCAACGCAGCCAAAAATAAATTAAGTAATTTTTTTTTTTTTAAAAAAAGAGAGCTTTAAAACCAAAGGTCAGGGGAATGACTGCTAATGAGTTTGGGGCTTCTTTTTGGGAGGATGAAAATGTTCTAAAATTGATCGTGGTGATGAATGTACCAAAAGAATTTAATTGTACACTTTAATGGGTGAATCGTATGGTATGTGGATTGTCTCTCAATAAAGCTGTTATTTAAAAAAAAAAAAAGATCTGCAGGTAGCTAGACTTAAATTATAAAAACAAATATTAAGCCTGCAAAAAAAAATACATAGGGGATAAAAATACTTGTTATATTTATGCAATTTTAAAATAGCTAAATGCCGTGTTACTGCACAAAATTTCACTGGTTAGGAAAAACAACAAATTGGAAACAGTGTCTGCCTTCAGGAGTAACTGGATGGGACAGAAGAGACTTATTTTTTTCCCTGTATACTTTTATAACTTCTGATTTGATACATGTATTAAAAAAATAAGTGTACATATAATTAGTAACAACAGTGTCATACCTCTCCTTAGTACAAGTATAAACTCCCAGGTTGCATATTTTGTTCTGAAAAGAATAAAGAATGAAATATTTATGTTTTTAAAAATCAGTCAAAGGAAGTAAAAAACTGAAAGATTCTTACATTTGTCTCATCTCACACTAAAAAGCATTTAGTCATTTCTCTGTTATTAGGCATTATAATCAGGCAGAATTCTTTCTTACCCAACAGTCTGACACATCTTTAAACAATGACACAGTTGACCATTCCCTCCTCCTTGAAAACTTCCTTTCCTTCATTTCTAGTACATCGCACTCTCCTGGTCTTCCTCCTCCCTCAATAACCTCTTATTAATTTCCTTTGCTGAATTCCTCTTCATTTCCCAAGAAGGTGTCCAGAAGGTAAGTTCCATGAAGGTGGGAATTTTTGTCAGCTTTGTTCACTACTGTATTCCCAAAGGCTAAAAAAAGTACCCAGAACCATACTCAATAAATAACTGTTGAATGAATACATGAATGAATCAGCACCTCCAGGCTCACATTTTGAAAAGCCATAGAAGTAAACTATATTCCACATAACCTTTATGCTTAATCTACTTTATTACATTATATTTCTCTGAAAATTGATAATCAATACACTGTTTATTATTTGATTAGCCAAAATCATTCCCTGCTCTTTCTCCATCAATGTGTTTTACACAGTATGTGCAAAACGCACATTTAACAGCTCTTACACTACTTCTAAAAGCATAAACGTAGCATAGAAAAAGAGCAGCTGTTGCTACGGGAATTTTCACTTTTGTTTCTAGTATTAATGTTGAATTAACACAATGAAATACTTTAGTAATTTTAAAAAAGGGGGGGACACCCCACTAGACTTAACTAAGATATCACAGTAAAGACAACACCCGGAAAGTGCCCGAGGCCCGCGCGCGCCCGAGTCGCACTCCCAGGAGGCCGCGGGACGCCGACCGGGCGCGGTCGCGCGGGGGCGGGGCTCGCGCAGACGTCGGCCCGGGGCGGAGCTGGGGAATCGCGCAGGGGGCGGGCCGCGGTGACGTCGGGCGTCCCGGCCGAGCTGTGGGTGTGGTGTTGGCGGCGGCGGCGGCGACGGCGACGGCGCCTGGGCAGCAGCGGCAGCGGCAGCCCTGAGCAGGGTGAGAGGGCCGCGGTGGCGGCAGCTCGGGGTCGGGCGGCGCCTGGAGCTTCCCGCCAGTCGCTGGCGCTAGGCCCCTCGGCTCTCCTCCGCTCGCTCCTCCTCACGGCCCTGGCTGGGTCCCGGCAGCGCGCCCCCGGGCAGGGCGGAGCCGTAGGTGAGGCTGGCGGGCGGGGGCTCTGGGCTGCGGGCCGGCGCGGGCGCACACGCGCACACGCCAGGCGCCGGGCGGGCGGCGTCTGTCTCCTCCCGCTTGCCCTAGGAGGCGGTGCGGCGCAAACAGTCGGCTGTCTCCTCCGCCGCTGCTTCAGGGGGCCAGTCACGCAGAGCCCGGGGCGGGCCGCACCTAGGAGCCTGGCGCCCGCGGACAGGTGGGCTGCCCGCATGGCCCGGGAGACCCCGCCAGCGGCCTGTCCGCGGTTCGCCTCGGCGGCCGGGGAGGGAGGGCGGCGCGGACGGCCGTCCCCGTCCTCGCGGGCGGCGCCACCATGGAAGTCCTTTACAGGTCTTTTAAAAGCATTCTGTCTTCTCTATCTGGTCATATTTTTTTTTCTTTTCTTCCTGCCTTCCTCAGAAAATCTCTACCTACCTAGCTTTAGAGCAGGAAATTATCCGATTGAATTCTAGCTGTTTCTTTAACAAGAAATTCTTTGTAATGGTATAAACAGAAGAATCTTTGTTTGAACGAATAAAAATGACTCATTTATGTTTATTCTGCATCTGGTATTAGTCAGGTTTATGGCTTTTATTTCTTAAAATCGTTCTAGAAATATTTATTATGATTTTGCTCCTTATATTTTTATCTGCATTATTTTGTTATTTGCATGGAAGTTTCTGGACTGTTTCCAAACAAATTCCTTCGAAGGGATTGTTTCTGGCACACTGTTACTTCTGATGCCCTCACATTTGTCAAAAAGAAAATGAGGGTTTTTTGGACCTAAACTGAGAATTATTATAGTGGAGGGAAGATGAGAGATGTATTTCTTTCACTGCCATTTATGTCTGATCCTGCGAGAGTACAGAATTTTTGATGGGTGTGTCTTCAATTTTGTGGACCCAGGCGTTGCCCACTGCCCAGCTCCTCTGACTATACCTGACCCAGATGCTCAGTTTCTGTGTTTTCTGTATTGATCGTAGGTGGAGGAGTTACTGATAGTCATGGAGAAGGTAAAACAGGAGCTGGAGTCCATGAAGGCGAAGCTGTCCTGCACTCAGCAGTCACTGGCAGAGAAGGAAACTCATTTGACCAACCTTCGGGCCGAGAGAAGAAAACACTTAGAGGAAGTTCTGGAGATGAAGTAAGTTTTATAATATTGTTCTTCAGGCATATGCTTAGTTGAAATACTTGTCCTCATCGCTTTCATCTTCTGGCCCTGTTTGTCACGCCTGACACACTTAGCCTAATTTTAATGCTCACTTGTGTTTCTCACTCCTTAGAACAAATTTGGGACAAATCCTCGTCAACTAGAAACTTTTTTTGCCTCCCTGTCATTGAATTTTGCAGTCCTCTAGAGTGTATGTATCCGTATGCAATTGTGTCTCTGAAATTCCTAAAACCTTCTGGAAAGTTCTGGCAAGTTGTTGAGCTTTCTGAGGAAGATAACCATTGCTCCTGAGGTCATACGATGGCTAGGCAATTTTTAAAAACATTTTTTATTATAAACATTTCCAAAGGTACACAAAACTAGAGAATAGTATAGTGAAGCTCCTTATACCCATCCCCCATATTTCACCATTAACATTTGCCACACTCTCCAGTCAGTTTTGACAAAATTGTCACTTTTAGCAGAACCATTCTTTACATCATTTTTGTACTTTCCAGGCATCTTGCAGCTTCCTTGAGATAGTCTGTTGTGAAGGCTGTATATATCTGCTGTGCAGAATACAGCTGCTGCTTTTTCTCCTCTGTGACTTTGAAAAGTTCTGGTTTCCTTCTCTTCAGAACAAGTATGTCTCTTTTTTAAGTCCCTTAGTACTTTCTCCATCACTCCAATCCCCACCCCTGTGTAATTGTCCTGTTCTCATTTTACTGAAACCAAGTCTATGCTGGGACCCCTCAGTTACCTTCATCACCTCAGCAGTTACCTGTGTTCTTGTCGTCTTCTCTTCTGACTCAGAGGAGATACTGTCTCTCCTTCACCAAGCTCGCTTTTTATTTCTATCACAGATTTAAGCTCTGGTTCCCTCCTCTGCAATCTGTCTCCATTAATTTTCCTTCACATAATCTTTGCTCACTTTCTGTTAGTTCCTTTTTCTCTGCAATAAATACGCACTCTCTCTGACCTAAAGTAAACAGTCTTTCTGAGCCCAGCCAGTGCTTGAAGCTAACATCCCCTCTTCTTTTCTGCTACTTTGAACTATCAATACATGTTGAATATGAGAATTACAAAGTAGCAGAGGATCTTGCCATGACACCTCAGCATGAATTTTCATGGGGCATGATTGTTTTGATATCATGACGGCAGCCCAGGAGTTGAGGAAACAAATATCGGGGTGTCCCCTGTGCTTATGGATTATTAGGACACAGTGGGAGGTTAAGAGAGCCTGATCTTTCAGAAAAGAATTGCAGGTGATGTGCTCTCGGAAGTGACAGATACTGGAGCCAGAAATAGGTTGATACGCAGGGAGAACGGGGAGAATTTAGGGTTCTGAGTATCGTGGTGAGAAAGTTTGCTTCTTACGAGCAGGTTAGTAGAAGCAGTTGAAGACAAGGTTTTATCCCTGATGATAAGAACATAGAGGAAGGATGGGTATAATATTCGGGAATACAAGGTATCGATGTGATACTCCTAAGCACAAACAGGCCCTGCTAAAGCAACGGTGTAGGAGTATTGTTTCCTTTTCTCTGTGTACCAATATCTTGACTTGACTTGTCACATCTTTCCCACTCAGTTCAAGTGTCTGTAGCAAAACAGTGGTGGATTTGTAAAGGAATTTTCCTTTATTGTTAGGACTTTGAAAAGATATGAAAGAATTTTTTTAAAGAATGCTTGACTTTAAACCATTAAAAGGGAATTGTGTGTGATTTTTTTTTTGTTTTATTATTGTTATTATTTTTGGAACCACAGTACTAAACTTTCTTATGGACTTCCCTTGCCAACCCAGGTTAGAGATTACATTTCAGAAAAATACTGTGATTTGCAAAACTGTTTTTGGTAAGATCAAACACTCACACACTAAGGCATGGGATGAGTAATTAAAGTATTCAGAGAATTTATAAGTGGTATAGAAATTTGATGAATAAACATTAAATAAAAGTTCTAGAAATAAGGTGTTAAAACCTGGCTCTGACAGGTGACCTGTCTCTTAAATCACCTTCCTCATTTGCTCAGGAGATACTACTACAGCATCCTGCTGTTCTTAGATTTTCTACAAGTTTTTTGTCATGCAGATTTACTGACTTAAAGTTTTTAAAGTAGTCTTTGCTTTAATTTGCACTTAAATTTCTCCTTGTTGTTGTCTCTCATTTTCATATCTTAATAAAATGGTTGTTTAATACCTTTCTTTTAACAAATTAAGCACTTCAGGCCTAATCGTCTATCCAAACATGCTGTTGAGAGTGGTGGCTAATCCCAAACTCCTAATGTATCCCTCCTCCACACTCTTTTCTCCTTTGGTAACCATAAGTTTGTTTTCTATGTCTGTGGGTCTATTTCTGTTTTGTATATAAGTTCATTTGTATCTTTTTTTTTTTTTTTTTTAGGTTCCACATATAAGCGATATCATGATATTTGTCTTTCTCTGTCTGGATTACTTCACTTAGTATGATAATCTCTAGGTCCATGTATGTTGCTGCAAATGGCATTATTTCATTCCTTTTTATTGCTGAATAATATTCCATTGTGTGTGTGTGTGTGTGTGTGTGTATGTGTGTGTATACATATATATGTATAAATATATAAAACACATCTTCTTTATCCATTCATCTATTGATGGACATTTAGGTTACTTCCATGTCTTGGCTATTGTAATAGAGCTGCAGTGAACACTGGGTTGCATGTATCTTTTTGAATTATGTTTTTTTCTGGATATATGCCCAGGAGTGGGATTGCTGGATCATATGGTAACTCTATTTTTAGTTTCTTCAGGAACCTCCATACTGTTCTCCATAGTGGGTGCCCCAATTTACATTCCCACCATCAGTGTAAGAAGGTTCCTTTTTCTCCATGCCCTCTCCAGCATTTATTGTTTGTAGATTTTTTTGATGATGGCCATTCTTACTGATGTGAGGTGGTATCTCATTGTTGTTTTGATTTGCATTTCTCTAATAATTAGCAGTGTTGAGCATCTTTTCATGTGCCTTTTGGCCATCTATACGTCTTCTTTGGAGAAATGTCTATTTAGATCTTCTGCCCATTTTTTGATTGGGTGGTTTGTTTTTTGATATTGAGCTGTATGAGCTGCTTGTATATTTTGGAGATTAATCCTTTGTCAGTTGCTTCATTTGCAAATATTTTCTCCCATTCTGAGGGTTGTCTTTTCATCTTGTTTATGGTTTCCTTTGCTGCGCAAAAGCTTTGAAGTTTCATTAGGTCCCATTTGTTTATTTGTGTTTTTATTTCCATTTCTCTAGGAGGTGGGTGAAAAAGGATCTTTCTGTGATTTATGTCATAGAGTGTTCTGCCTCTGTTTTCCTCTAAGAGTTTGATAGTGTCTTGCCTTACATTTAGGTCTTTAGTCCATTTTGAGTTTATTTTTGTGTATGGTATTAGGGAGTGTTCTAATTTCATTCTTTTACATGTACCTGTCCAGTTTTCCCAGCACCACTTATTGAAGAGGCTGTCTTTTCTCCAGTGTATATTCTTGCCTCCTTTATCAAAGATAAGGTGACCATATGTGCGTGGGTTTATCTCTGGGCTTTCTATCCTGTTCCACTGATCTATATTTCTGTTTTTGTGCCAGTACCATACTGTCTTGATTACTGTAGCTTTGTAGTATTGTCTGAAGTCAGGGAGCCTGATTCCTCCAACTCCATTTTTCTTTCTCAAGATTGCTTTGGCTATTCGGGGTCTTTTGTGTTTCCATGCAAATTGTGAAATTTTTTGTTTTAGTTCTGTGAAAAATGCCATGGTAGTTTGATAGGGATTGCAGTGAATCTGTAGATTGCTTTGGGTAGAATAGTCATTTTCACAGTGTTGATTGTGGATTTGTCCATTTCTTCCAGGTTGTCCATTTTATTGGCGTATGGTTGCTTGTAGTAATCTCTCATAATCCTTTGTATTTCTGCAGTGTCAGTTGTTACTTCCTTTTCATTTCTAATTCTATTGATTTGAGTCTTCTCCCTTTTATTCTTGATGAGTCCGGCTAATGGTTTATCAATTTTGTTTATCTTCTCAACGAACCAGCTTTTAGTTTTATTGATCTTTGGTATCGTTTCCTTCATTTCTTTTTCATTTATTTCTGATCTGATCTTGATGATTTCTTTCTTTCTGCTAACTTTGGGGTTTTTTTGTTCTTCTTTCTTTCTTTTTTTTTTTTTAAACATCTTTATTGAAGTATAATTGCTTTACAATGGTGTGTTAGTTTCTGCTTTATAACAAAGTGAATCAGTTATACATATACATATGTTCCCATATCTCTTCCCTCTTGCATCTCCCTCCCTCCCACCTTCCCTATCCCACCCCTCTATGTGGTCACAAAGCACCGAGCTGATCTCCCTGTGCTATGCGGCTGCTTCCCACTAGCTATCTATTTTACATTTGGTAGTGTATATATGTCCATGCCACTCTCTCACCCTGTCACATCTTACCCTTCCCCCTCCCCATATCCTCAAGTCCATTCTGTAGTAGGTCTGTGTCTTTATTCCCGTCTTGCCACTAGGTTCTTCATGACCTTTTTTTTTTCCCTTAGATTCCATATATATGTGTTAGCATACTGTATTTGTTTTTCTCTTTCTGACTTACTTCACTTTGTATGACAGACTCTAACTCCATCCACCTCACTACAAGTACCTCCATTTCATTTCTTTTTATGGCTGAGTAATATTCCATTGTATATATGTGCCACATCTTCTTTATCCGTTCATCCGATGATGGACACTTAGGTTGCTTCCATGTCCTGGCTATTGTAAATAGAGCTGCAATGAACATTTTGGTACATGACTCTTTTTGAATTATGGTTTCCTCAGGGTATATGCCCAGTAGTGGGATTGCTGGGTCGTATGGTAGTTCTATTTTTAGTTTTTAAAGGAACCTTCATACTGTTCTCCATAGTGGCTGTATCAATTTACATTCCCACCAACAGTGCAAGAGTGTTCCCTTTTCTCCACACGCTCTCCAGCATTTATTATTTCTAGATTTTTTGATGATGGCCATTCTGACCAGTGTGAGATGATATCTCATCGTAGTTTTGATTTGCATTTCTCTAATGATTAATGATGTTGAGCATTCTTTCATGTGTCTGTTGGCAATCTGTATATCTTCTTTGGAGAAATGTCTATTTAGGTCTTCTGCCCATTTTTGGATTGGGTTTTTGTTTTTTTGATATTGAGCTGCATGAGCTGCTTGTAAATTCTGGAGTTTAATCCTTTGTCAGTTGCTTCATTTGCAAATATTTTCTCCCATTCTGAGGGTTGTCTTCTCATCTTGTTTATGGTTTCCTTTGCTGTGCAAAAGCTTTGAAGTTTCATTAGGTCCCATTTGTTTATTTGTGTTTTTATTTCCATTTCTCTAGGAGCTGGGTCAAAAAGGATCTTGCTGTGATTTATGTCATAGAGTGTTCTGCCTCTGTTTTCCTCTAAGAGTTTGATAGTGTCTGGCCTTACACTTAGGTCTTTAATCCATTTTGAGTTTATTTTTGTGTATGGTGTTAGGGGAGTGTTCTAATTTCATACTTTTACATGTCCCTGTCCAATTTTCCCAGCACCACTTATTGAAGAGGCTGTCTTTTCTCCACTGTATATGCTTGCCTCCTTTATCAAAGATAAGGTGACCATATGTGCGTGGGTTTATCTCTGGGCTTTCTATCCTGTTCCATTGATCTATATTTCTGTTTTTGTGCCAGTACCAAACTGTCTTGATTACTGTAGCTTTGTAATATAGTCTGAAGTCAGGGAGCCTGATTCCTCCAGCTCCATTTTTCGTTCTCAAGATTGCTTTGGCTATTCGGGGTCTTTTGTGTTTCCATACAAATTGTGAAATTCTTTGTTCTAGTTCTGTGATAAATGCCAGTGGTAGTTTGATAGGGATTGCAGTGAATCTGTAGATTGCTTTGGGTAGTAGAGTCATTTTCACAATGTTGATTCTTCCAATCCAAGAACATGGTGTATCTCTCCATCTATTTGTATCATCTTTAATTACTTTCATCAGTGTCCTATAATTTTCTGCATACAGGTCTTTTGTCTCCTTAGGTAGGTTTATTCCTAGATATTTTATTCTTTTTGTTGCAATGGTAAACGGGAGTGTTTTCTTAATTTCACTTTCAGATTTTTCATCATTAGTATATAGGAATGCAAGAGATTTCTGTGCATTAATTTTGTATCCTGCTACTTTCCCAAATTCATTGATTAGCTCTAGTAGTTTTTTGGTAGCATCTTTAGGATTCTCTATGTATAGTATCATGTCATCTGCAAACAGTGACAGCTTTACTTCTTCATTTCTGATTTGGATTCCGTTTATTTCTTTTTC